>NC_068985.1:20169495-20179984 GCF_001194135.2 Octopus bimaculoides
TATATATATGTATATATGTATATATGTATGTATATATATATATATATATATATATATATATATGCATGTGTGCGTGTCTATATATATGTGCAGATATATGTGCGTGTGTGTGTGTTTGTTTATGTGTGTGTGTGTACGTGCGCATAAAGGTAAGCTCTAAGGATCAAAGTGTAGGAAGATAGTGAGCTTCAAGCAGTCTGTAGAAGATATAAAAAAAAGCAACTTTCAGGAACAATAGTGGTTTATTGGTGCAGAAGCTTGTGAATTTTTCACGTATCGAAGTGCGATAAGCTGAAAAAAAAAGGGGTTATTTTATAGTTCACGGTTAGCAACAAGGCTTGCTGTATATGCGAATGAATATCTGAAAATTAGGGAATGGAATAGATAAAACTCAGGCTACTCATTTTTCATACATAGCGGAACCTCGGAATTAGTAATTATCCGAACGAGGGGTGGACCGCAAGCTACCCTTCAGGCAATAATAATAACAATAATAATAATAATAATAATAATAATAATAATAATAATAATAATAATGATAATAATAATGATAATAATAATGATAATAATAATAATAATAATAATAATAATAATAATAATAATAATAATAATAATAATAATAATAATAACGACAACAACAACAACAACAACAACAACAATAATTCTTTCCAGCATAGGCACAAGGAGGCCCGAAATTTTGAGGGAGAGGAATACGTAGTTCGTCTAGTACTTATTTCATCGACCCCGAAAGGATGATAGATAAAGAATAGTTGTAAATTTTGGTCCAAGACCAGCAATTTTAGAGTGGGAGCAAGTCGATTATATCGGCTCCAGTGTTCAAATGTTACTTTTTCATCGATGAAACAGCCGACAGTAAATAGCTTTTTAAACGCTATCAGTTCATCGCGACCATTTTGTTCCCACAGAAAAAATGAGGGTTTACACTGTCGTTGCAAATGGAATTGCTGAACTTCCGCTTCCCCACTTAATCATACAATATATATTTAATAATATTGAATTGTGGCTATCGCATTATTTCGACATCGTTATTTATTTCTGCACCATCACTTGCATTTGTAATTAAGTTGAACCTGTGTTGGCTGAAGTTCTCCACGGAATTTGCGATATTCGAATCTATTTGAAATTTCGTTCGGTTAATTCTTCTGAGTTTCAATAAAATTCATAACGGACGAACCATTCTGATCTGTAGAGCTTCCTCTGAAATATGTAGTTTCTAAATTCCAAAACTGGCACTGATTAAATGGATAAAAGAAATAATAAATCCATTGATATCTTAAGTCTCTGACCAATTTAAAGGTGACCAAAATATGAAGAAGCTAAGCTGAAATAATTGGATGCTTCCAAGTGGAAAACTGACCGTGATGCTAGATGAGCATTGATTAATGGAAATCTGCAAATCTTCACTTACGTTGCTATGTTCTTCAGAATGACGAGGTTGGCACACAATATTATTCTTTATACATAAATGTGTAACATTGGGCTGAAATCAGAAATGATCGTTTTTTTTTTTGTTTTTTTTTTTTAAATTGAGCTTTGAACAGGTAGAATCCATGATGGCAGAATCGTTAGCACACTAGGCAAAGTACTTAGCGGCATTTCGTCCGTCTTTACGTTCTGAGTTCAAAATTCCACCGAGGCCGATTCTGCTTTTCATTCCTTCGAGGTTGGTGAAATAAATACCAGTTGAAAACTGGAGTACCCAAAATTTTAGGCCTTGTACCTATAATAGAAAGAATTCTTCTTCTAATCATAATCATCATCATCATCATCACGATCATCATTATTATTGAGTGATTCTAGGGTAAAATATTCGAAGCCCAGTATACCCATCATGACTACCCATCTGATAAGGGTACACCAGGTACATGCATCATAACAATATGTGCACCACATGGTGATCTCATACCACAATAAACAGCGCATGACCGTGCAGGTGGTGCCCAGTTAGAATTTTCTTCAGGTCTAGTAGCCCATCCTGCTCAAAAGATCCTTGAATAAGGGTTGTTTTAAGGATGCTGAACGAAACACCCATGTTTCTAGAGGTGAATTATTGAAATTCCAAAGACTTCCTCTCAACATATAGCTATGATATTACCCCACTACTTCTACTCGTGATCAGAGATGCACATATCGTCAGTTAACATGGGTAATGCTGAACTGGTCAAGGTCAAACAAGTGACAGGCAAATCTGTGGTATTGAGCAGAATATTTGATGTAGCCCATCTTTTATACCAAGACAAAACATGTACATGATAACACTTCCAATCAGAATCCATTAGAGCCAGTGCCTGGTATTGCATTATTATTATTATTAAGACGACAGCAAAGTTCAATGCAAAGTCGAATAATGACCTCGTTAAGGAAACAAGATACTCTTAGGCATAAGAAATTTACAAGTACGGAATCCAACCTTTGTGGCAGCTTACACAGCAATGGTCTAAACATATTTGTTCTAAGAAAGACTCTTGGTCAAAGTAAAACCAAGAAGTCGGATACTGTAGCATTCTGGAAGATCGACCTCGCAATTGCAATGGAGAGAAGGAATGGCTACCTATAAGATTAAGTGACAAAAGCTTTGTCTTGCTTTTGCAGTCGAAGCAATCCCTGGTTGAAGTAATTTCACCTCATTTATGCCTCTAATAAATGTGACAAAATCTCATTTGTCATAAAAACTCTCTCCTGATTACCAGACTGTTTTATGCATTTTAAAAACTATTTCTTTATTGAAACATGTCCCGCTCCTTAAGTCGGTTTACTGGTTTCAGTTTTTAAACGAATGTTAGTCATACCTCATTTTTGTATAAAACTTTATTCCTTCGTAAAAATTCGATATTTTTTTGTTATTTTGAGTTTTCGTTTACCGAACTACTACCAAGTGAAGAAACATCCTCCCTCTTTTCTAAACTTTTACAGGAGTGAGAGATACCAAAGTGAGATCAACAACTCATAGCTATCTACTAGTTAGGGCTAGTGGCTATCAATTCCGATGACTTTTCTCTATTTTCCGGTTTGAATTTGAAGAAAATGAAATATCAAATAACTAAAACTGAAACAAAGTAGAACCTGCTGACTGAACATGACATCAAATATCTTATAAATTTAAATCTAGCATTTCATCAATTCATATATTTTCAGATTAACAGCTTGCACGCAGTCACCAGATAATATTTTACCATTATTCTAATGAGTTATAATACTCTCCATTTCAATTATAGCATCATAAGATTCACTATTACTAAGTTGGTCATGGCCTGAAGGGGCATTTGTAGTTCTTCTGCAGATGTTATTCATAATGTTCCTTTGAATTGAATTTTGGACCAAATGATCAAGTAATTTTGTATTTGAGACTAAAAATATCATTAAAATTATTTCGTTTAATTTGTTTTCTGTCGTTATTAATCTTTGTTTTAGTCTTAAGTTGGTTGAGGAGGGAAGAAGGAACCTGTGACTCTTGACTAACCATCAACTACTACACTGATCCTTGTGAATATCAAATAGGTTCTCAAAAGTAAGAAATTCAGTGCAGAAACATGTGGCTGAGCTAGGTTGGGCTTTCAAATTTTGGCACAAGGCCAGTAAATTCAGCGCCGGGGGATTAGTCGATTGCATCGACCCCAGTGCTCAACTGGTACTTATCTATCGACCCCGAAAGGGATGAAAGGAAAAGTCAACCTAGTCGGAATTTGAACTCAGAACGTAAAGACGGACCATTTTGCCCGGCGTGTTAACGATTTGGCCAGTTTGCTGTCTTAGGTATATATAATACATCAGACATTTCAATATAACTTATTTATATCTAGTCTTATATCCTACCCTTATCTCCAATCTTTATATGAAGTAGACCTATAAGATCGAAAGACTGAGTTTGAACATCTGATAAGGATTTGAGGAAAAGATATAGGATAATACACCATCTGATAGGATCGCTTTCAAAGACAGTTGTCAAAGATTTTTATTAGTTTTTTTTACTGTGTAGCATCTGATAGTAAGTCTCCGTTAAGGCATCGCTCTTCCACCTGGGCAGTTTGATAACCAGTGAGACTATGTAACAAACAGTGTAGTCGGAAACAGCATGTCATGAGATTGTTGTTTCTCTTCAAACTCGGAGGTCTACTCTGAAATGATGCAGCAGAGTCAACTCCGCTAAAAGAACCAAGATTGAGATCTGGGGTATTTATATTGGACTGTGTCTCAAATTTCTCACGGAAGATAACTGTGGAGCTTTAATATAGTTCCAGTACTGAAGAGATCAGTTTACTGGACTCAGAGTCCATATAGCCTTGTGCCGGTTGTTTATAATTTGAAGTAACCAAGAATATATTTTGTCTGCCTACTCTGCAAGTAGACAAATTTCATTTCTTAAGACGCTAGCAATTTTTGCATTGTGTGTGTGTGTGTGTGTGTGTGTGTGTGTGTGTGTGTGTGTGTGTGTGTGTGAGTGTGCGCGTGTGTATGTGTGTGTGTGTGTGTGTGTGTGTGAGCGTGTGTGCATTGTGTGTGTATATGTGAGTGAATGTGTGTGTGTGTGTATGTTAGTGAGTGTGTGTGTGTGCGCGTGTGTATATGTGGATGTGTTGGTATTTATGTTGGTGTTTGTGTATTTGTGTTTGCATGTATGCGTGTGTATGTTTGCATGTATGAAAGAAAGAGGTTGAGAAAGCGGTTGAGTGAAAGAGAGAGAGAGAGAGAGAGAGAGAGAGAGAGAGAGAGAGAGAGAGAGGAAGAGAGAGAGAGAAAGGACTAAGGAAGAAATGCTGAAAAATAAACTTGAAATGATCATTACCATTCTCTTAATTGATTAATTTGGAACGAAAGTTCATTAATAGGCTTCCGAATTTGATGAAGCTTATAGCGAGCAGTTAATCGATATCCGATTATACATAATTTTTCTTTATAAATTACGATTAAAGAAAAAACGGTTCTTGGGCGATTCCGTGTCGCATTTGAAGTCGATGTTAGTTTCTCAGTTAACAGTTCTTGAATACTGAAATGTTACACGCATTCAGATGATAGCTATTGCAATCGAACGAGAACATTGTGCATTATAACTTGCATTGATGTCGTTATATCAATAGCAAAGGCGGTGAGCTAGTAGAATGGTTCGCATGCCGGGCAAAATGCTTCGTGGCGTTTCTCTCGGCTATACGTTGGGGGTCGACTTAGCTACTTAGCTTTGCGCCGAGGTCGAGTTAGCTTTTCATCCTTTCGAGATCTGTAAAATAAGTACTAATTGAGTTGTAATCGAGTAGCCTCCTCCCTGAAAATTTCATGCTTTGTGTCTAGTGGGGTCAGCTAGAGAGTTCATAGGCTGACCAAGATACTCTTATGGAATGTAACCAAATGAGGTTTATTTGTTTCACATATTCCCATTGCGGCTCACACACTTCTTCCACCGGTGTTGCAGTGCTTGAATCTCATTGGTGAACAAGCTTTCATCCTGTTGGTTAAGAATATATAAAAAAAGAAAATCATCAACGGCTGATATGACGACATCATAACTGCGATGCTGCTTCTCAGGTAAGTTTGTTTTTCATGTTGGGGGAACAGATAATACTCATATGGGCCAAACGAGGAGAATAGGGAAGGTGATCAACCAGTCCAAAGCCACAGTCACGCACAACAGCCATCGAAACCAAATACTTCCGTGCTTTCGTCAGAAGGCGGCGAGCTGGCAGAAACGTTAGCACGCCGGGCGAAATGCTTAGCGGTATTTCGTCTGCCGTTACGTTCTGAGTTCAAATTCTGCCGAGGTCGACTTTGCCTTTCATCTTTTCGGAGTCGATAAATTAAGTACCAGTTACGCACTGGGGTCGATCTTATCGACTTAATCCCTTTGTCTGTCGTTGTTTGTTCCCTCTATGTTTAGCCCCTAGTGGGCAATAAAGAAATAAGACATCTTTCGTCAGTTTTCCTGAGCGTTTGGTCGTGATAGACTGTTGTAGCTGCCTCAGCAAGTCGGCATAGTACTCTCCATTAATGTCGTGGCCCTTTTAAAGATAGACAATAAACACAATGCCTTTTGCATCCCAAAATCTGAGGCCATCACCTTCCCTGGAACAGGTGAGGAGGGGTGTTTCCACTGCATAGATTGTCCATCACTCCCTGGCTCAAAGTGATGAGCCCAACACCAATCCTGGGTTGGCAAACGTTCGCGGAAACCAACTGGAGCTGCTTCAAACAATGCCAGATTTTCTCGTGATGTGATCAACCTGGTGCTCTTTCGATCAATTGTCAGATGTGGCACCCATCGAGCAGAAACCTTCGCCAGGCCAAGTCCATTGTGCGGAATATTTTCAACTCTTTCACGAGATTGGTAATAGAATTTGTTATTTGATTTATAGTCAGTCACCTGTTATTCATCGCCATGTGGTGATCACGATCAATGTTTTCTTCCATAGTTGCAGTTTTAGGACGTCCAGACCTTGGGTTATCTTCAAGATCCTTCTTTTCTCTCCTAAATTCAGCTGCCCACTTTTGCATTGTTGATATAGCTAGAGCGTCATTTCCTAATGTAGCATGTGAACATGAATGTCCTTGGAGGGCTAAAACATTTTTCTGCAGATATTTGATAACACCACGATGACAAATTTTGTCCATTTTCAAGAGAAGTCGTTATTTTGAAGTGTTCTTTGAACAGTTAGATATCAGCTTACCTGGAAAGGAAAAGAAAATAGTTGAAATTAATGCATGCAATATTTCATAGCTCCTAAGGCGGTGAGCTGGCAGAAACGTTAGCACGCCGGGCGAAATGCTTAGCGGTATTACGTCTGTCTTTACGTTCTGAGTTCAAATTCCGCCGAGATCGACTTTGCCTTTCATCCTTTTCAGGGTTGATAAATTAAATACCAGTTGCGTACTGGGGTCGATGTAATCGACTTAGTCCCTTTGTCTGTCCTTGTTTGTCCACTCTGTGTTTAGCCCGTTGTGGGCAATAAAGAAATAAGAAACGTTAGCACGCCGGGCGAAATGCTTAGCGGTATTACGTCTGTCTTTACGTTCTGAGTTCAAATTCCGCCGAGATCGACTTTGCCTTTCATCCTTTTCAGGGTCGATAAATTAAATACCAGTTGCGTACTGGGGTCGATCTAATCGACTGGCCCCTTCCCCAAAATTTCGGGCCTTGTGTCGAGAGTCGAAAAGAATATTTCACAGCTCTAGTATCACTCCTTTATAGTCAACCTATGAACTTTTCAGCCCACCCTGGTATAGTAAAAACAAATATATTATAGCAACTGAAATTGCCTTTTATTCTGTAGAGATATGAAAAGTAATTACTAATTGAAATGAGATCACATAGTTTTGGATATCGTTAAGATGTCTCTATAAATATAACTTAAATTGAAATTAGTTACTGAATACCATTTGAAAGACAAACGCCAGGAATTGTTAATGTTCAAAAGGTATATTGAAGTATTTAGATTAATATGAAATAAAGTACAGATTCTATATTATTTTATAAATGTATTCAAGTCAACTTGCTAAGAATTTCTTCTCGTATGAAGCATATCAGAGTTTCGTCTTAATACATTTGGTGTTAGAATTTTGTGAATTCTCAACGAATTAAAAAAACTGTAGTGATGGAAATATTCTGCAATCTATTGAAAGAGGGGTCACTAGAACAACATTGGAAACGTTTTTTTTTTGTTTTTTTTTTTGTCTATCTGAAGATTGTACATCAAACTAGTTGAGCATACGTAAATCACTTTGAGCAGTCGGTCACGGTCGAATTGGCAGAGGGAATTGAAAATTGTGTAATCCCTAAGAATATTTATAATGCTATTTGAAACAAAATTTACTATTGTTATAAATCAAAAACAGGCTCATATAAATAGGACCACCAAGAGCTTGCATCCATCTTATGACATTTTGTGGCTTAAATAGAACTATTTATTAAGAAATCTGCTGCTGATACAGGCAGTATGAAAGATCTAACATTACAATGAAACGGTTTGATGTTTTATATTCACTTTGTTTAAAAAATTGTATTCAAGTCATTTACGTTTCTTGTCCATTTTTAATATTAAATCAATGAAGCGACATTCTAGAATTCTTAAATAACTTTTACCTTGGTTTGCTTAATTTGATGAAAGTATCTGACAAGCTCTCAGTGGTGGTTTAAATATATGTATTTGTAGCGATATAAATGTGTGAAATGAAGTTTTACGGTGAAGAAATAAGACACTTTTAGATTTTATGGAAGAAATGGTAGTTTGAGACGTTTTGTATTTCTCGAAAGCGTAACCGACAATAAATAAATAAAGCAATGTAGCTTCAACCGGAAATCAAAACTAGTTCACGGACTGTACTTGCTGGGAAACTAACAAAACTAGTAATAAAAAGTTGTAAAGCAATGGACGAATTATATATTCGGGGATTAGTAATATTATGTCTTCACACATCCTTATACAATGAAATAAATTAAACTAAAGCAATAACAGCAATGAAAAAGACAGTATAATGAACAATAGAAGCAGTTTTCTGAAAATACTCAAGCTGTCTTATAATATAACAAATGTATATATATATATTTCTGAAGTCAAAAACGTATAGTAATAAACAAACGCGCAGAAAGCCATACTAAATGCACTGAACACATAGACGCACAGGCGAACGGAGAACAAGCACAGATCACAAATTCCTCATCAGTTGTTGGCCGAGGCGTCGAGCGCAATTTCATGCCATTATCGATAACATTGCACCGACCCCGGAGGCAACCAGTGAGAGAACTTGCTGGGGAAACGACCAAAACATAACAAAACAAGATGGACATCAAGAAGGAACGGGGAAAAAAAAAACGAAATAAACAAACAGAATATGGCCTTAGAGCCAAGCGAAGACAACAACAAAATAATATATATACGAAATAATAATAATAATAATAATAATAATAATAATAATAATGATGCATACATACATACATACACAACAAAGAAAGCCGCGGGATAGCAGACAAACAAGTGTAGAGTAACGCAAACAAGAAGGAAAACTGCTCTACGGGATTAAAACAGATACAAGACAAAAGTAGCGGGGAGCTCATAGAAGTATAACCGATCAGGTCGAAGGTGATGCGAAAGAGAATGACATCACCT
Organism: Octopus bimaculoides; assembly: GCF_001194135.2. Lineage (NCBI taxonomy): Eukaryota > Metazoa > Mollusca > Cephalopoda > Octopoda > Octopodidae > Octopus > Octopus bimaculoides. Next base: position 20,178,606 of record NC_068985.1, read on the forward strand.
TAGATCGTGACCGGTTACGTGGTAGTAGGAAGAGGAAGGAAGCGTCAGAGGAATTAGAGAACAATAGGGAAGGAAAGAGAGAAAGAGAGAGCGAGAGGCACAGAGGGAAAGAGAGAAAGAGAGAGCAAGAGGTACGAAGCGAAAGAGAGAGCGAGAGGCACGGAGGGAAAGAGAGAAAGGCAGAGAAGAAGAGAGAGTAAAAAGGACGGTGAATGAGAGGCAAAAGAAAGGAAAGAGACGGACTAGAATTGTACAAAAATTGTTCTAGGAATATTTGGACAAATGGGTAAAAAATAAGGTGTGCGTTACGTTAGAAAATTTATCTCAAACTGTTTCAATGTTCGTATTGTGCCTACAGACATTATGTTGTGAAGAAGTCACTTACAGGACTTGCTAAATCGAAAGTTGTTAGTATTCGGTATGGAATAAGATATATCATTGATCCAATTAAAGCTATACCAACAAGAAATATAAAAAAAAGTAGGATTATGAGTGATCTTCCCGCAAGGAAGAAATCGTTATTTTATTGCTTCCAATATTTCATTAAAAAAAAAAATTTCTCCCGTTGTTTCTGTCGTCTTTTAATTTTTCTGTGAAATCGATTCCCTTCTCATACTGTGATATTAAATCAGTCATCTTACGATTTAACATACTTAGATCTCATCACCAAATTTAAAAGGTAGAAGAAAGGGGGAGAATTTAGGGAGGGCAAAATCTCGCTCAGAAATTTTGTCAAGCATGACAGTTTCATTTCACGCCAAAACATAAAGGAACAAAGATATCATTGACTTGCTATTAAATTTATATCAAGCTGTATAACGGAGTGGATGCACATGGCCTGGTGGTTAGGAACGTTGGACTCATAATCGTAAGATTGTGGTTTTGATTCCTGGACTGGGCGACGCTCTATGTTCTTGAGAAAGTTCACTCAGCTAGCAAAAGTGAGTAATCCTGCGGCGGATCGGTATCCCATCCAAGTAGGGAATATATACGCCATGGAAACCGCGAAACCAGAATTATGCGTCTATATGACTCGGAAACGAACTTTACTTCTTTTTTTTTTCAATATAACTCAAGAAATTAATATGTGCACGTAAATGAATTCTTAATCATGGACACGAACACATGAATGAGGATATATAGAGAGCTGGAACAAATACCGCTAAGTATTTTCCCGACATTCCAATTATTCTCCTTCTTCGTTACCTTTATTTTTAGTAACAATGATATGGATATAGGTAGTTTTTTTCACTCACAGAAGTGTGTTGAGTTCGATTGGCTTAAAATAGATTTGCAGTTTCGTTAAGACATGCTAGTTTTTCATCATGAACGAATAGCGAGAAACTACAAAATGAACGATATATATATATATATATATA
>NC_068985.1:20180058-20184127 GCF_001194135.2 Octopus bimaculoides
TATATGAAATGGAACAAAAACGCAATAGAGGACAATAAAACATTCGGACAGATAGACGATACAAAGACGGACAAGAGAAACAACAATTAGAAAGACATGCAAAAAAAAAAAAAAAGACGGGTCATTCGTGGCCTTCTTTCCTCAGTCAAGTTACCAGAAGTCCTTACTGTTTCGGGTAGGTACACTTGAGACAATTCGATCTGGTTGTTCTCCCAAAAGTCTAAGCAAAGAGCATTAGATATTTTTGTAAGAAATAAACTCAACACGTTTTTCTTTTCATTTTCTCTGTGTTTATTTCCTCTTATTCCCTTCTGTCGAAGAGCGTAGGCTCGAAACGTAAAAGACTGTTGCATTTTTCCCGAGCGTAAAACTTATACACTTGCTTATTGTTCGTCTTTGTGTTTCTATAAATTTGAACTATATATATATATATATACTGGGTTCGATGTAGTCGACTAATTACATTCTTCTCCGAAATTGCTGGCCATGTGCCAAAATTTGAAACTAATATTTTGTATGCATATTTAAGCACATCGGGCAACATACTTAGCGGCATTTCGTCCGTCTTTACGTTCTGAGTTCAAATTCTGCTGAGGTCGACTTTGCCTTTCATCCTTTAGGAGTCGATAAAATAAGTACCGGTCGAACACTGGGCTCGATGTAATTGAGTTAGTGACTTTCTCGAAATTGCTGGCTTTGTGGCAAAGTTTGTAACTAAATATTTTGTGTGCAAATGATTTTTATGTTCACTTAGACTAAGTGAGAGAAAAGATGTTTTTAAGATGCTGTTATAGTAGTGGCCTGGAGTGTCGGAGGTGCTTGTTTGTGGGAATTTCTGTATGTAGTGACAGAACATGAATGTTAGGGAGTGTTGCAATAACAAACTACTCTTCTCGAATGTCTTGGTATTTTTTAAAAATTTAGTATTTATGTTTGATTGTGCAGGTGTTTGGTGGGTGCAGTCTGCCTGTTTTCTGTTCTGTAATGCTTTGAAATGCGCTATGTGCTCTTTGCATGCGGCTACGGTTTGTTGGGAAAATTTCTGGTCGCCAGCGGGACTATGGTAGATCAAATAATTTGTACACCTTAGTTGTTAACAAACAAACACGTGTTCTGCGTAAGCTAAGAAACTTATGTAACTATAAGCTTAAGCAAAACAAATACAAAAACGTAGTTTATAAGCGTTCACCGTATATCGTCTGTAGAATATAATCTAATATTGGGGCTTAAACTCCCCAATATTTGACTATTTTGTATAGCCAATATACGGCGATCGATTATAAGTTTAAGCTTGTAATTACGTTTACAGTTCTCCTGTGTTGGCCAGATGTGCGACTAGTGAGAGCTTCATACATAATTGCGATCTGTGCTGCATTTTGTATTGTTTTCTGATATGGTTGCGAAGGTTGTAATGTTGCGCAAATATCATAAGTTTTATCTTTTATGTATACTGTTTTTTATTTATATATTTGGGCGTGGCTCCTTGAAGCAGAAGTTCTCTAGAGTTCCCGGTAAGAAGGGAGACGGTAAACTTGGAAAGAGCAACTTTAACTCTATTTGCTTGGAATCTAGCTAGGTTCTTAGGTGGTTGATGTAGATTTGGAATCATGTAGATTTGGAATCATGTAGATTTGGAATCATGTGACTGAGGAGAATGGGTGGAAGAAGTGACGGTAATTTTATCGGTAATTTCATCTGGGTATGAAGCTTTATGGAAAACTTGAGGAAGTATAGGAAAGTGGTGTAGGTTCAGGTTCAAAGACTTGGGGGAAAGGCAGATCCTTGTGAAATTTTAGATAATACACCTTAGCTTTGTTGGCGAGGGGGATGGTTTGATAAACAACATTTTGTGTTGTTAATTTATGTTGTGCATAAATTGGTAGAAAGAATAGAATGGAAAGTTTTGAGGGTGTCAATAACAGAATGATTTGTGGAGGATTTTGCTGTGGAAGCCATTATTAATTCTCTGTTTTAGATCTGTGAATGTTGTTTAAATGTAGTTGTCTGAATCCGTGTTGTGATTTGAAGAGAGGAGTGGTGCGTGTTAGTAATATCAAAGACAAAATCCTTTAGTATTTTTGAGATGTTCATAGAACGTTGATTGATGCTGTTTTAATTAGGTTTTTATTGGGCTTTAAAATTGTGATTTCTCCCACCCAGAGTCCTGATTCTTAAGATTTACAATGTTGGTAGTAGCAGTTGCTGTCGTTTAGCTCAGTTTAATAGACAAAGGATTAAAAACATTCCATCCATGACCATCATGTTTAGTGTTGTAGTGTGTTATGGGAAGTGTTCAAGCTTTGGTATTCCTGTCTTTTTTGCGTTGGCCTTGGTGGTTAATTTTCGAAAAATGATGAGAGCATTTGTTTGTTGTTTAAATGTGAGTATGTTATCTAATGTTGTTATTATGACATTTCATGTGATGTCGCCATTGTTAATGTTTTTTTGATGCGGTTAATTACTCTGTCTAATGTTTCATTGCTTCTTTTGCGATTTATACTGTATACAATAATTTGACAGTTTTCCATTTTCTATGACTGTTATTTTCTTGTTTAGTATCTTGAAGTTAAATCGCATTTTTGTAGTGTGTGATGTTTGTTGTTGAGTTTGAGGTTATTCCGTCTATTTTCTAAAAAGTTATATCAGTTATTTTAGTAGTGTAATGGAGTTGTATATTTTAATGTTGTCCAAAGAGGAGCTTTTTTTTTCCGGAAGTATCAATTATTTTGTGTACGTATCTACTATAGTCTCTATGTTTGTGACTGAAGTGTTATTCAGTTCGACAAACCTTCTGTTCCATGTTTCAGTGATTTCAATGGGCTATTTTGAGATCTGTGATAATATTTATATTTTGTTTACTGATGCGTGAGTGTTGTAATGACGAGAGATAGATGGTGGCCGTGGGAGAGAGCTGGAGGACTGCCTGTCATGTGGAAGCTTGAAGCTATACCTGTGGACAAGATGATACAATGGAGTAGCTAGAGTGTGTTGGACGCCCGGAGTCCCAAGCTCCCAAAGCAATACAGATTTACACCGCAGACCCAAAAGTGCCATACCAACCCATAGAGCGTCGCCATAGGTAGACTGCAACCAACTACACGACTGAGGTAATAGCTGTTGTAGTTAAGTTGGTGAGATATGCATATCTGCTGATGTTGTTGCTTAGAAATGTGTAAACTGAGTTTAGTTGTTTGCTGTTGCTTCACTCTAGTATTGTTTGTGTACTAAAATATGTTATTTGCATTGAAGTTTTTGTCTAATTATTGTGTCTGGGAGTATATTCACCTCTATTAGTTGGAGTGTGTAACCTGATCGGGAAATTGGTGAGGTTCAAGTTAGTATGTATATGTTTATTATCTTAGCTTGTTTCGTGTAATTAACGGTAAGTTTTTGTTGCCTACATCTCTAGTGTATCAGCTTGTTCTGTTAACGCTTGAGTTAATGCTTTGCGGTATTTATGCACTGAATACATGATGTTATGTACATTATGAAACCCCAATTGCTTGATCTGTCCTATTTTATCAAGGCGCCGAGATGTATTATATGATTGAAGCGGGCAGGATGTCAAATATTGGGTTTGTGATTCAGTTTCTTGAATAATAGCAACATGAATGTCATCTGTAATGATAAATTTGTTTAACACCGTGAAGGAATTTTTCGGCTGATAGCCTTGTATTACAACAGATTTCGATTTTTGCACTTATTTACGTGGTATATATTGATTAATTTGCTTGCTGGAGTGTATTTTATGCATCCGGTGCTTGCATTTATGTTTACCATCTAAATGAAGCGCCCAAATATATGAGAGTGGCTTCTCCGCTTTTCCGGTTTTCCTTGTCAAGCTTCGCTGAGATTTGATCAAATTTTATTTTTCTATGTGACGTTTTGAGGTGTGTATGTATGTGTGTAGATATGTGCGCGTGTGTGTGCGTGCGGGTGTGTGTATGTGCGGGTGTGTATGCATGTATCTATATGTAAATATATATATGTGCGTATATATATATATATATATATATATATATATATATATATATATATACACATATATAGGCGCAGGAGTGGCTGTGTG
>NC_068985.1:20184514-20190489 GCF_001194135.2 Octopus bimaculoides
ATATATATATATATATATATATATACATATACAGGCGTGGCTATGTGGTGAGGAGCTTGTTTCCCAACCGCATGGTTTCAGGTTCAGTCCAACTGCAGGTGTCTCAGGCCGACCAAAGCCTTATGAGTAGATTTGTTAGACGGAAACTGAAAGAAGCCCGGCGTATTTATATGTGTGTGTGTGTGCGGGTGCGTATGTGTGTGCGTGAATATATTGAGTACTTATTTTTTGAAATATCTAACACATCTCTAACTCTTTCAGTTTGCTTTCTTGATGTTTGGTGGTTATGTCGTTTTACCGGTGACCATTCCGTTTTCTTTCGACCATATTATACCCAGGACTGTGTTGTTTGGTATACTCACTCACTTGAAAGTTGATATGGCAAAGCTGATACGGCGATAAAATGAGTCTCAGTAAGTAATAATCAAAATTATTAGCGTTTTGGCTGCTGTTGTTTAGTCCAGGTTAGCCTCTATTAAGCCGACCGATGGTCAAAGAATCTTTGACCATAGGTCTTTGATAAAGATGTTCCAACTTTTTTGATCTCGTCTTTTTTAAAGATGCGATGTTTCTAAATTTCCACTAACTAATACAGAGGTAGGGAACCGTTTCAGTAATAAGGACAAATTGTAAATGCTTGAAAACGTGTTGGGCGGAGAGTGCTGGGAAAAATGAATATTTTACAAATGTATTATAAATGTGGATGGATTCACACCAAGCAACATTGATTCAAATGCTATAAAGCAATGGCGAAGGAACTAGATTGTTATAATGTTTTAAACGCTGAAGCACCAAAAGAAGCCACCGAGTTTATAATGTTTTATAGTTTATAAAGCTTCTTTGCATCTTACGGAAAAATTTGTTTTGCTTTACTTTGCAGAGATTTTTTATTAGTTGGCAATTCTTGTTTGATTTGTAAGATAATTATTTATATATCTAACATGCGAGGGTAAATTTAATGTTGAGAAAAAATGTCGGTATCAGTAAGCGGTGATACAATTTTGAATTCGGAATTCCGCGAAACTATATAATATCAACATAGGATTTATAAAATTCCAAAATCGATAAGCCGTTCAATTTGTATATCATATTAGTTCCATTATAATAAAATAAAAGATATTTGATTGTAAATGAATTAATTCGGCTTGCAAGGAATCAGGAGCTTTTATCTACGAGCAAATCAGAATGTTTTTCAGATATTCGTAGTTCGAGTTAATGATTTTGAAAATTTCGAAAACTCTTCTGAAAGTGATTCAAAAGATGAAACATTGTACAGTATGCTCCACCGTCAACTCTGATTCTGTAATTTCAATGTTAGAAAATGGACAATGCAGTGCTTTATACACTTGAGTTCTGAACAATAATATCATGGCAAGAAAAGAAGTAATAAGCTGATTTAGGCTCTTATATTTTAAACTCTTTAATGCGTAGGTTAATTTGCCACGCATTATTACTTCGAATTTTTAATTAAAAAAAAATATTGGTTATTTGAGTAATGTAATGGGAATTGTACTTCGTATGTTATCTCATGGGGAATTTTTTCCGGCGGTGTTAATAATGTTGCGAATGTATGTACTACAGTGCCTCTGTTTGAAACTGAAGTGTTGTTGACTTCTGTGAAACTTCTGTTTCATGTTTCAGTGAGTCGACAGGGCTACTTTGAAGTTTATGAGAATATTTATATTTTGTTCACTGGTGTGTGAGTTTCTTGTTTTGATAAGAGATAGATATTTGGGGCAGAGAGCTGAAGGACTGTTTGTCACGTGGAAGTTAAATGCGTAGGTCAGTTGATATCTGTTTTAGTTAACTTGGTGAGGTATACGTTTGTGATTTGAGCCATACAATGTCAAACTGGTTAATGCGTAGCATAACTTTCCAGCATTATTTTTCTGGATCTCTGCTCTCTCACTTCAAATCCCACCTGTCATCCTTTCAGAGTCTATAATGTAAAGTACCACACAAGGCCAGTGAGTTGGGAGAATTGCTAGAGCGCCGGACGAAATACCTTGTGCTATTTGTTTTGGCGGTTCACATTCTGAGTTCTCGAGTGGTAGACTTCGACACTTCAGCAGATTTTGTTCTAATGCAATCATGCAGACTAGGTCTTTCGTTTGAAGATAATGTATTCCTTGCAAGGAAAGCTATAACTGCGCGCAACGGAAAACTATAACTGTGCGCAACGGAAAACTATAACTGCGCGCATGGTTGCTTTTCTTAGGTTGGTGTCACGGCATATAAGAAATGAGGTTACAATCCCCACCCAAATGTATGAAATTAAGAAATGGAACGGATGAAGGAGAAATGAAAGGCAATCACTAAAAGATTTCCTGAAGCCATCGCATGTGTCAGCTCATCACAAAAGTTTCCTTCCAGTGAGAGTAATTATTAGCGGAGCCAGGAATGAGCAGAAAAAATGCCTAAAATTATCTCTATCACCTTTGTAACAATGCATTGGATGTTTTAGGCTTATAATCTTGATCTGGATGCCAAAAGCGTAAAATATTGACTGTATCAGGATACCTTTAGCCATGAATTTAGTATAAGCTTTAGTTCAGTTTTTCCTGTTTGTATCACTATACCTGTGTGTGTGTGTGTGTGTGTGTGTGTGTGTGAGAGAGAGAGAGAGAGAGAGAGAGAGAGAGAGTTACACATACACACATACACACAGATACATACATACATACATACATACAAACATATATATATATATATATATATATGTCCGGCATTCGCCATGATAGATCGCTGACCACTACATTTATATATTTTTTCTCCTTGTTTCTCTCCTTATTTCTTTCTGTGTTCCTTTCAGTTGAAGAGCGTTGCTCGAAACGTCAAAGATTTTCTCTATTCCCGAGTGTTAAACTAATACATCCATTTGTTGTTTACACCACCTGTCTTCGTCTCTTGTTTTTTTTTTTTCGTATATATATCTATATACATATATATGTATACACCGAAAAACTCACATGACTCATATGACGTGAAAAAGTGCAAATGGATATGAAAACTAAACTACAGAAATAGTTCGGGATGAAACTAGTGTGCAGCAACCTAATGTTAAGAATGAACTTTATGTAAGGAAAAATAGTGTATTTAATTTGCAAATTGGTGAAGCGTCTGAGTCTGCAAAACTATGGGAGACGGTTATGATGCAGCAATGATAACATCTAACTATGATAAAAACTTACCTACTGCCGATAGCTGGAGTTAATCAGAAGTTTATTAAAATGACATCGTGCTCATACTGTTTGCATCCTTAACAAATTGAAAAAATTCCCCTAATTATGCAGTTTAGAAGAATGTTAAGCTGCTGTAGTTAGGATGTGTAACTTGATGATGAAGTGGGTTGGACGGGGGAATCTATCTATCTATCTATCTATCTATCTATCTATCTATCTATCTATCTATCTATCTATCTGTGTGTGTGTGTTTACGTGTACGTGTGCGTGCGTGAGCGCGTGCATATGAATCTCCCGTAGACTGGGAGTAATTGTTGCTAAAAATCTTGTAACGCGAGATCTTGAGGCACGAAATTAACTTCCCCGTTAATTTTAATATTACAAAGTTATGGTCATTCAGGTGGATATGTTCGAAAATTATTAGGAAATAAAAGTCGTAATGTCACAGTAGGATACGTACCTACCGCAAAAGTTGTTGACAGTTGTTTGTGGGATAGTGGTGGAATGAGAGTTATAGGGAAGACGGGGGGACACTATATACTATCTTACACCCCATCATTATTAACGTCTACATGAAGGGCGAAAAACTTATCCAAAGTAGTCTGATGTTTATGGCCCATCATCTCTTTGCGCAACCCAGTGTAGGAACTGAGCTCATTGTATATTCATTGTATATTCATATATTTTTTATGTTACGTTCACGGGTAGTACTATCTACAAAAACTTTCAAATTTTCGTCTTTGAATGCCTACCCATTACGAATATTTTTTGCGGTCAGTTTAAATGTGGTTGGTAGAATATTCGTATATTCATCCGTATTCACAGCTTGCTATTGTTTTAACAGCATCAGCTCCTCGTTAGATAAACTTTCTCTATGGGACACAAACAGCTCAACTACATCATACTCTATGACTTATTCAAACTCAACATCATTTGCAAGCACTACATTATCTTTCTGAATTTGATGTAAAATTTTAAAACCTGGTCATACATATTTCCAAGCACCAATCAAATTTGGTTTCACTTCACACCATGACTCAGGTATGTTAATTACAGTACCCATTATGTTGAACTTCTCAGATAACTCTCTAGCTGGAGGTTTATCCTTCCTGTCAATTGCTTTCATAAATTATTTGAAAGCCCTTCTCAGATAATATGCATTCAAGCTAGCTATCAGACCTTAATCAGTCGACTGGAGCAAAGAAGTTGTATTTTGGGGGATATATTTTATTTTCACATTTTCAGGAAGCTAATCTAAGGTCACTGGTCGACTTGGTGCATTGTCTAAATTAAACAGTGCTTTGTTGGAAATATTATGAGTGGCACTGTGTCGTCTATAACAAGTTCATAAACACTTCGCTATTTGCATCTCTTACTTGAGTCACTAAAATTTCACACTTTACTCACATGCGCATAGACACACCGTCGTGTTGACATACAACATACGTAACTACAGACATTGCGATCATGCTTGCGCTATCATTGCTGTTTCCAGATGTTTGATCAAAAGTTGGTGGTTAGTAGTGATGGTAGCGTTAGTTGTATTAGGTTTTATGTTCGTGGTGATCGTGTTGATGGTGGATATTGTTGGTTGTAGCGACGGTCATGCCGTTCTTGTTGACAGTATTGTTGTTGCTGCTTGGTCTTTGACCTAACATCGCAGACATTTCAGTCAACATTTAAATTCATTAGAATACTATTTTATCTTACCTGATTATTTTTCCTACTTCGGATGATGGAGTAGCTCATATTGTTCATACTATTGCCTGTGTTGTTATTGGTCATTAAGGAATTGCTGGATTGTATTGGCTTTAGATAGATAGATGGATAGCTAGCAAGCTAGCTAGATAGATAGATAGAGATAGATAGATAGATAGATAGATAGATAGATAGATAGATAGATAGATAGATAGACAGACAGAGAGACGCTCATTGTGATTTGATAAAATATACAGAAACACACATTAATATTCCAGATATTCACAGTGAAAAATCCACCTTACACTCTATGGTGATGCACACACAAACATTTGCATACACACACAGACACAAATAAACACACACATACATGTATTTATATGTAAGTATGAATTGCGACTATAGTGTTTCAAATTGTTAACTACTTTGCTGTTAGTTAAAACGCTTTGGCTAAGGAGAAAGTGTAGCTTTTAACTTCTTAAAATTCATCTGAGTTTTCGTACGAGCGAAATTGCAGACCGTATCCCGAAAGCAGAAGTCATATTTTCACCAATTTTTTAAAGTACGAAACCACGTAATTTGAAGCGGCCGTAATACAGGGGATGCCTGTATTGTGTTAATGCGTTTCGTATTTCTTTTACTTGCACACTAATATTCTCTCTGACGTGGAGAAAATAAGTAACAGATCTCTGGCGAAGAGGTAAGAAACTCAGAAAACTAGCCAAGTTGATATCTTCATCTTAATCACAGACGGGAAAACACGCGGTTTATCCATAGTGTCTATTTTTCAAAGCGTGGCTTAAATGCGTGTTTAGGGAAAAACACGTGGTTTATCCATGGCGTCTGTTTTTTCAAAGCATAGCTTAAATGTGTGTTTGGCAAAACACACCCGTAAATCTACTTTACATTTTTAATTACCCTATCGCCGTGCATTAACACACAAGCACACACACATATACACACACACACACAACTACATTTACATCTATCTATACATACATACATGCATACATACATACATACATACATATTTACATACATATATATATGAATAAATATATATATAAAGGTATATATATATATATATATATATAT
>NC_068985.1:20192227-20199505 GCF_001194135.2 Octopus bimaculoides
TGACAAAAGAAGGTCATAAATGACCCGTCCTTTTTCTCCTGTCCCTCTAATTGTTTTTCCCGTCTGTCTTTGTATCGTCTGCCTGTCCGGATGTTTTATTGGTCCCTATTGCGTTTTTGTTCCATTTTTTTTAATGTTTATATATATAGTGGCGTACGTACACGTTTGCTCACCTCTCTCTCTCTCTCCCTCTCTCTCTCCCTCCCCTCTCTCTCTCTCTCTCTCTGTCCCACTCTCTCTGTCCCACTCTCTGTCCCTCTCTCTCTGTCCCTCTCTCTGTCCCTCTCTCTCCCTCTCTCCATCCCCCCACTCTCTTTCTCCCCCCCTCTCTCTCTCTATATACGGGTGGGTGGGGACGGTGCCCGTGCATAACCGCAGCCGCATTCCTGAAACGTATAGAAAATAACTATGTATGTACGTATCTATATACATACATACATACATACATAATACACACACACACACACACACACGCACATTAAAAAAAAGCACACAAACGCAGCTAATTGAAAATGGTCACACATCTATTGTATTCTTGCAGTATATAGATCGGTAACTCAGTGTTCTGAGTTCAGATATAAAAGCAATAAATCTTTGTTTTTATTAGCAATAAAATAAACTATAGCAATTTATCGACTTCAATTCTACAACCTAATTGCAATACTAATGGCCTACCTAGTATTTATTTTTGTCGCCATCATCCTTGTAGATGTTACTTAGCCTCATTCCCAGTCATTACTTATTGAGTAGACCTATGATTAAAAGTCTTCTAATCTTGATCATTGCGTCCTTGTGTATATATCAGACTACAATTGTCGATGTGTCCTTCTTATTTAAAGACGATAGGGGATAGTTTGTGGAAATTTGTTTGCTACTACTAGATGTTCAACAGCTGCATAGAGACTACCTTACTGGTTAGAGTTCCTATGGAATGGTTTAGGAAATAATCTAGCTGTATGTTCATGAATGTATATGACCACCCAGTGGTCAGGGTGTCGCACTCACGATTATAAGGTCGTGGTTTCGATTCTCAGACCGGGCAGTACGTTATGTTCTTGAGTAAAACACTTCATTTCACGTTGCTCCAGTCCACTTAGTTATAAATGGGTTCCGGCTATAACGGGGAGATAACCCCGTGACGGACCGGTGTCCAGTTCAGGGGTGGAGTGTTGTGAGTTCAGTTACTTATAAGCTAGGGTCAAGTTCAGGCCTTATGGGACCTAGGGCTCATGGTATACATAAGTAGGTAAAATTCATGAACGCAGCTTATGAATACTTGCTTCAGTCATTAGACTGCGTCCATGCTGGGGCACCGCCTTGAAGAATTTTTAGTCGAATAAATCGATCCAAGAAATTAATTTTTAAAATCTTGGTACTTATTCTATCGGATCCCTTTTTGCCGAATTGCTAAGTTATGGGCATGTAAATACAACAACACCATTTGTCAGTAGTGGAGGACACACACAGATACAAAGAAACGCACACGCACACATACACACACAAATATTATATATATATATATATTGTTGTACTTGGGGATGGTCATATTGCCAAACAACATCTGTTTCAACACACGATTTCACATTAAAAATCTTGCAAAACAAATATGTATATATATATATATATATATAAATACATACAACGGGCTTCTTTCAGTTTTGGCGTCCAAATCCACTCAAAGGTTTTTGTCAGCCTGGGTTTATAGTAGAAGACCTGCCTAAGGTGCCACGCAGTAGAACTGAACCCAGAACCATGTAGCTGAGAAGCAGATTTCTTGCCACTCGGCCATACCTGCGCCTTGAAAAAAACTTACACTAACAGGAACAGTTTATTTATAATAAAAAGGAAGCAGAACTAGAAAAATATCGGAGCAATATGGCTATTTGAGTAAAGCCTCCAAAATCATTGAAGGAAGCAAATTAAATTTTAAGTTATTCACATCTTCCTGTGGGGAAAACCTTCCAGGAAGCATAAAATACGTGGGTCTTAATTAAATGGATAGAAATATCTATTTCTTACTTCTTGGCAAAAATCCACAAACTGAAGGGAAAGGATATACATTAACGCATGCGCCTACACACACACACACACATTTACATACATATATATACATATATACATACATATATACGTACATATATATATATCTATCTATCTATCTATCTATCTATCTATCTATCTATCTATCTATCTATCTATCTATTTATCTATCTATCTATCTATCTATCTATCTATCTATCTATCTATCTATCTATCTATCTATATATATATATATATATATATATATATATATATATATATATATAGACGTATGCGTTGGCGTGTGTTAAGAAGTTTGTTTCCCAACAACAAAGTTCCGGGTTCAGTCCCACTGTGTATCACCTTGGACAAGTAGAATCTCCTGCTACAGCCTACGGTCTACCAAAGAGTTGTGAATGGATTTGAGAAGCTGAAAGAAGCTCGTCGTATATAAGGGGATCGTACACGTGATATATACGGCAAGAGTAAAACCACAATTCATAGCCAGAAACAGCTATTCCGTGGGGCACAGGAATGAATTTTCTGGGCGGTGCGGGTGACTTGGAGACCTCTCAGGACCAATAAAACAATAAGAAATCATAAAGAAGAGTGGTTTGAGGCCGGATATCATACTCCATTCAACTTCATCAAAGCAACTGTTTGAAAGTAGAATGGAAAAATCAAACATGTTCAAGATCGAAAAATTCGCTAGTCTGGCCAACAACCTGAAGGAAGCTAACTTCCGGGTGAAGGTTCTCGCCATAGAAGTTGAAGCCAGGGGTTTTGTGGGTAAATCTGCTTCCGATCGAATGAAACAAGTTTCAGTCTCTGAGAAGAATAGGATCAAAGACATAAAGAATATATGAGAGACGAAGGAGAGGTGTTTCATCTGGATCTGGTCGAGGAAGAATATAAACGATCGTCCTCCTAGCTGTTTACGCGCACAAGTCTCTGATATCCAAGTGGCTAAAAAGTGTCAGCAGAAGAGCACTCACGATTTATGATCTGGGTATGTCTCGCCCCTCTTAGAGTGTAAGAAATTAGGGGTCGAAACACATCCCTGAGAAAGAGCTTCTTTTCTAAAGGCCTTCTGTTGTTCAGCTCTCTTGAGTGTTTCTTACCATTATATCTGTGTATATGTGTGTGCTAAATGCGTTGTGTGTGTGTGTGTGCGCGTGTGTGTATGTCTGCACGTGTGTGTTTGTGTATGTGTGTGTGTGTGTCTGTTTTTATCCATCACCACAACTTGACACTAGTTTTGGTATGTCTACGTCCCCGAAACGTAGCGGTTCGGCAAAATTTATCCGATAGAATAAGTACCAAGCTTTAAAAGAATAAGTGCTGGTGTCGATTCGTTCGACTAAAATTCTTCAAGGTGATGCCCAGCATTGCTGCAGTCTAATGAGTGAAACCATAAAAAAATAAGACATATAGATTGTGTGCGTGTGTGTGTGTGTGTGTGTGTGTGTGTGTGTGTGTGTGTGTGTGTGTGTGTGAGTGTGTGTGTGTGTGTGTGTGTGTGTGTGCATGTATTAGAGGGCTGTTCGTGGGACTTGACCCCATATCTTTTGTAAATGGGTTAGGCGTTCTACCGTTAGACCAAAACAATCCTTAGAAACTTATCCATTTTAGAAATTTCATTCTTGACAGCGAGACTTATACCTTGATGACATCAGCAGAATTTAGAAACTTCGATAACGTGAAATAATTCCTTCTTAGGAAGGGAAAAACTTGAAGCAAATGAAGCCATAAATAACAGCTTGTAAATATTTCAACCCAATATTTGCATGCATTTATCTATAGCTTTATTTTATAGTTTCATCGTTCGTAAAATAAATTGTTTAATGCTCTCGAAATTTCTAAATTCCTATGCACAGATACATACATACAAACATACATACATATATACATACATACATACATACATACATACCTACATACATACATACATACATGTAGAGGCGCAATGGCCCAGTGGTTAGGGCAGCGGACTCGCGGTCACAGGATCGCGGCTTCGATTTCCAGACCAGGCGTTGTGAGTGTTTATTGAGCGAAAACACCTAAAGCTCCACGAGGCTCCGGCAGGGGATGGTGGCGAACCCTGCTGTACTCTTTCACCACAACTTTCTCTCGCTCTTACTTCAAAGAGTCAGCCTTGTCACACTGTGTCACGCTGAATATCTCCGAGAACTACGTTAAGGGTACAGGTGTCTGTGGAGTGCTCAGCCACTTGCACGTTAATTTCACGAGCAGATTGTTCCGTTAATCGGATCAACTGGAACCCTTGACGTCGTAAGCGACGGAGTACCAACAACAACATACATACATACATATGCATCTATCTATCTATCTATCTATCTATCTATCTATCTATCTATCTATCTATCTATCTATCTATCTATCTAATGTATGAATACATGCACACACATACTAACACACAAATTATGTTTGCTTGAATATTTAACTGCCTAAAAAGGACACAAATACGTATACACTTGGCTAACTTTGTCCAATGCCTAAGTACTGAATTGCATTTTTATTTACTTTAAAATCTAGTGGTGAAAGTTCTTACATCGGTAAACACGTAGAATAGCCTTTAACAAAAGTGATACATGACATATCCTCTCTTTATTCAAGCGAATAAACACAATGAATCATTTCTAGAGCTAGAGCAAAGACACGTTTCTAAGGATGCAAGCTTTTCTCCAGGCAAAGAAATTAACATCATAATGAAATCCTGCAATAGAAGTCAAGCGTATAGGTTATATTGTAGTGTTTGAATCAGTCGCATCTATCGTTGGAAAGTCTACTTAATCAGGCTTGTAAACTTACATCATGATCTTTTCGGTGGTGGAGAGACTATAAGAGGCGAAAAAGAAAGTAACTTTACTGTTCGTGTCTCAGCAAGTAGTGGCAGAGCTATTAGTCCCGAAAGTTTATCCAATGTGAGAAGGTCATTTCAGCCAGAAATGTTTATAGAGTACGGCTGATCTTTGGGAGTTATTTTCTTGAGAACAATGATAGGATGAAGAGAAGTGTCGCAGGTATAATGTATGTGTATGTACGTGTTTACTATATATACACACACACACTAACGTTTGTGTTTATCTTATGCATGAGCGCGCGCGTGTGTGTTTGTGTTAGTAAGAGTGAAATATTGTGAAATATCGAAATGGCGAGCTAATGAGAGTTGAAAAACAAATGCAAAGGAAATAAAGAAAAAAAGGAAAGCTAAAACTACAGAGAGAAAGAATTGAGGAGAGAAGAAGAAATGAAGAGAGATATTGATTACGATGACATTGGGGATGAAGAGGACGATAAAGGGTATAAGGGAGGTGTGGGGGTGGAGAGTTGAGAGGAGGATGAGGATATTGTTGATGTTGATAATAATAAGAGGGAGGTAAAGAAAACAAGAAATACTACAGCAGAAATGCAAATGTAAGGGAAATCCTGAAAGGGAAAAAGAGAATTATTTGATTATAGCAGCAGATTATCAATTATTATGTTGATTATAAATGCTTTGATTTACGAAGTAGTAGAATTTTATTTGTGACAGAAAAATCAATGGCTGAGGATTTAAGAACGTTTTCCTGAAATTGAGATTTGGTTAGTAGAGATTCGGTTACTAAATCGACAGAAATTTAATTTATTTAAGACAATTAGTGTATTGTCATCAAATTTAGAGAAAGAGATTAAAGTATTTTATAATAATAATTTTTAACCTTTATAATCGGCCATGTTATATTGAATTTTCTCAGCATCATTGCCAGGAATGTTTAAATCCGTTTTGTAATGAATACTCTAGTGCTATTGTTGTTATTGTTTAACATCAGGACGGCTCCCTTTGAGCACATCTATGATTAAAGGCATTCCAGCATTAACTGTCAAATATCTTTGCATGTAAATCACGGTGTATATCGTCCTAAGGACCATTCCTTATTCAAGTCGGTAGAGTGGGAGTGGAGGAAGATCTCGATTCTATTTATAATAGGTCGGGTGACCGCGTAGATGTCTTATTGCTGCCTCAAGTCTACACTGCAGTACGAATGTGTCAAAACAACCTTCAGTAAAAAAAAAAAAGAAATAGAAACGAATTTATATTTCATTTGCTCTTCATTTATTCTTTCATTCCATTTTGTGTGACTTCGTTCGATTAAATTTCTTTATTCAATTCTGTACGCTGGTCTCAAGAAATGAAGTTTCAACACTCTGTTTCGGTCATATTACCAAGTTAAAGACTGCATTCGAAACCGTGGCTAAGCAACTCGTAATTCAACACTTCGTCCACCTTGCTGCATCTTCTCGACATAACACTCACCACGAAGTCAATGAAGCATTCCTAATTTAATCAACGAAGTGGAAAATATATTTTATTCGCAAGATTGGGCCATTTCTTCTGTTTGGACGAATCCATTTCTAAAGGCCACCACGTAGTTCAGTAGAATTTTATGTTGATTAGGTCATAGGAAAATGTCTTCTGATTGTATTTATTTAAAAGTATGGTAGAATGTGAGATTATGCTTGCTTTTCTCAACGTGAAATTCCGAGGATAACAAGGAAAGGCGTTACTGTTGCAAAAATCATCTTTAGTTATATAAGGTCCATGCATTAGATTATATTATAACAGTCATTGTGGTCTTCGTTTTGATAAATTAACAGTTACTTTCGTTAGTTCTTTAGTTCATTTTAATCGTCGCATGTATAACCATACTTGAACAATGCTTTAGGTGGTACCTGCAGCATACAGTTGGTAACATCTTTGTTGTATATTATAGGGTTAAAGTTATGTCATACTCGACATAACTAGTTAATAGTTAAACAAGACGGTGGAAGCTACTCTACACTAATTACATATATTTAAAAACTTCATAGTAAACTTTAACTATTTTTTAAGTTTGTTGGAAAGTTAAATAGTTGAGGAGTCTTATGGTTCAAACAGTTGCAGAATAGATTTCTTATATAAGAAAGTGAAGAAAGACCTGTGGTATCTGATGGCACACCATCATTCCTTTTATTTGTTTCTCTTTTATCTTTTACTTGTTTCAGTAATTAGACTGTGGGCATGCTGGGATATCGCCTTAAAGGATTTTAGTCGAACGAATCAGCGTCAGTACTTTTTTAAAGCCCAGTATTTATTCTATCAGTACCTTTTGCCGAACCGCTACGGTTACGGGAACGTAAGCACACCAACACCGGTTGTCTAGCGGTGTAAGGGGACAAACACAGACACAAAGGCACACACATACATGTATATATATA
>NC_068985.1:20199565-20208562 GCF_001194135.2 Octopus bimaculoides
ATATATATATATGTGTGTGTGTGTGTGTGTGTGTGTGTGTGTGCATACACATATGATTGAATAAGTTGGAGTCAACAAAAAGGAGTGCAGTTGGACATTTATTTGCAATCCCTACAATTGTTTCTACGCAACGTAGTTCTCCCGGCTTGCAGGTATTTGGTTATGTAACCGTTTCTCTGCATTATGAGATCTAGTTGTATTTCCTCAGGCGATATTTAAATATTGTCCCCGTAAATTCAAATTCTCGATTTCAAGAGCATCCTATCTGTCTGTCGTGGCTACTACTAACTCCAGGCCACGACAGGTGCCCCACAGTGGGACTGAACTGGGAACCATCTGGTTGGGAAGCAAGCTTCTTACCATACAGCCACACGTGCACGTATGATTAAAATGCTTTAAGCGTTTTGAACAGCGTCCCAGAGAGTAGATTCGCGGTGGATGAAGATATTCCCAGCAGTTGAATTAATTTATGATATCATAAACATTTTGAAACTTTGAGAGATATAAAATAATTTGTTTTTAACAGTGGAACTCGAAATAGATAAAGCTATATAAAAGATGACGTATAAATAATGGGTTAAAATCCTTTGGATAGATAAAGCCTTCGACTTTTTCTGTACTGAGTATTTTAACCCAATATTCACATGCTATCATTTTATAGCTTCATCTACTTCGAGTCCTGCTATTAAAATTTAATTATTTAATTTATGTTTTTGTTAAATATTTTTGCCTATTTACCTGGTAAATGCTACTACGAGTCCAGACTTTTGAGTATTATTCTAACCTTTTAAAGATACTTGATTCTAGAAGATGAATACCACTGCTGAGTTTCCTATAATGTAACTTCTACGTATTCAGTCAGTGAACTCATGGCAAGTAGCTGACATTCTCCTAATGTGTTTGGAGAAGGATGCATCTGAAGATATAACTACACCTAACGAATTTACTATTTTGGATTGTTTCTTTGTTTGGAGCTAAGTAAACCATTTCGTAGGAAATTTTGTCAGTAATAAAAGCCATAGAATTTCGAAGAGTTGAAGAAAACGTTTTTATTAGTTTTCCTATCGTATGCAGCATCTAGATATTGTTGGAAGTATAGAAATCTATTTCTCTTTATCTCCAGCAACACTTTAATGATATCTTCGTGGCTACGGTGTATAGTCAATTGTACATTTTACCTACATCCTACAACACGGTGAAAAACTTGAGTTCTCAGCTATTACTGCATAATTTTTGGTTAAGCCAACAGCCATAATTTAACTAGTGCTCAAATCAAGGTATATACATTCAACACTTAATCCTGATATAAAATTTTCAATAATTTATCATATAGCTGAAATCGTATTAACCTTTTCCATTAAGCGGGCATCACAGACTATAATAAGTTAATTATTTCTTTTCTCTTAAATAGTATATTACACACTTCATTCTAATTTTCTCTGGATCATTCGAAAGATGTGACATAAACAAAACCAGGTGATATCTGGCTGCAATGGCTTGTCTGTGCTTTACTACCACCAGTGTTGTTGCTTATTTCAGAATTATCACTAGTAGTATACGAATAACTTCAGTGGATTATTAAGGCCGGACTTGTAAAATTTTAGGAATGTGAAAAGACTCCTATAACAAAATTTATTTCTAAGCAGTTCATTGTTCCGGTTAAAACTTCCTTAAACGGAATCATATACATTTGGGTATTGTGAGAAGCAGTTGTCTGGTAGTATATCTCTGTATGTTGATTGCTTGATTTCTTCTTATCAGGAGGAACATGCTCCCGTTTTGCTTCTTGAGTTAATGACAAATCTAGCAGAGGCTGTCATTATACGAGATATTTTGAGAGTGAATTGGATGAATTATTTATTTGACGGTTAAACTCAAGTGTATAGCAGGAGAATATCTCTAGATTCACCTTTATCTGATTGACCACCATGAGTTCCTTTCTCAATCGTACATCTTCATAAGAGTTGCACGCAATTGAATTTTGTTTTTAATTTTCAATTTGTGTTCACACAAGAAGTAGACTTGCGGTTTTATTTGATTTCATTTTGATTGCAATATTCAAAAGATTTTCTCTTAATGATTTGCATGTTGCAAGAAACAGCGAGGTTTTTAAAATTTGAATATTTTTACACTTGAACACTTTAGAAAAGTTTTACACAAACTTCATGTGTGAAGATTTGTCGGACTTGGTAAAGTATCATAGACAGCCTGGGTCAAAAATCTGATTCAATAGATGCCATCGCACCAGAAATTCAACCTTGTGATGTTTCACTGCAGCATGTTAACCCACCTTGTCCAGATACCTTGTTGGTCAAGTCACACCATCTTGCTAGCTGTGCTTCCTCTCCATTCGAACTTCTTGGAGGACAATCTTTCGCTCCTTTCGCCTTTCGTTACCAATCTTGCAAGTTGAAAAGTAGCCCGAATACTCAAGAAATATAAAATTCGAATTAACTCACTCTTCAGGTTTCGCTTATGCGCTCATTCAACCAATAAAGACAGCTGCGCAATATTTTTTACATGATATCTAGCAATATACCCCATTCATAGCAGTTTTTATCTGTAATCAGTAATTTAATAGTTCTGTTAGTTAAAAATTTTCCTCTAAAATACATTTTAGATTGATGCAATGCATAGTCTGATGCAATGCATAACATAAACGTATCTCTTATGGAGAATATTATAAATATAATTCTTTAGTAAATTTTCATTCCTATTTACACATATGTATACAACATCTTTCTAAAATTTCACGTACGTACAGATGCTAAAACAGAAACTGATAAATAAAAGTATTACATTAAAAAAAAGATGTTTTTACACTAAATTTTTTGGCACAAATTCCAAATGACACTTTAATACTTATTAGAAAAAAATCATGTTCAATCTATTTAACCATTACCTGAAATTACTCCAATTTATCTTTTCACACTCGAATAATTACCAACCTATATTTATTCAAAATTTTCTCCTCTTCCCAACCTGGTCTTTTACTTTCCTACCGTTAACATTTATACTTCGTCTGTTTTTGACCTTTAAATTATTTCATTAGTTTCCCATCACAAATAATACAAAATTCTTTTCTTTGTTATATAAAAATTCCCTTCTTTGAAACTTACAACAAAACTAGAACACTACACATATAATTCTTCTTTTGATGAAATTCATTTGTTTTCCTGTACAAATTCCCGAAACGGTCTGTTTTTCACCGGTTAGATAAACGAATAGGCACAACTCGAATTTTGTAATGAATTTGACTCTACTCCCTGTATTGAATCGTCCCATTTGTAAAAATTATGTTGATTTTCTTACAATAACTTTAAAAATAATGGCTTCAACTGTTGGCGCGAGGCCAGCAATTTTAAGGGAAACGGTATGTCGAATACATCGACCCCCAGTATTCAACTATTACTTATTTTATCGACGACCTAAGGATGAAAGGCAAAGTCGACATGGCGGCGAATTTGAACTCAGAACATAACGAGTAAGTAGAAATACTGTGAAACATTTATCCGATGCCCTCACAATCTCACAGTTCTGCGAGCACTCATTCTTTTGCTTTTCAAATAATAGTTCCAATTTTTGGCATGGGGCCAACAGTTTTTGAAGGGAGAGGGGAAACCTATTGCATTGACCTGGTATTTACTTTATCGACTCTGAAAGGATGGAAGGCAAAGTCGACCTGGGTGAAATTTGAGCTCAGAACTTAAAGACGGACGAAATACCTCTAAGCATTTTGTCCAGCGTGTTAACCGTTCTGCTAGCTCGCCGCCTTCTTAGCTTTCAAAATAATAATGTAATTTAATATATATAAAGTGTGTATGTATGCGAAATATAGCAAATTGGTATATGTTACTTTGCTCGCGGAAACCGGAGATAGTTGATTTCCAATTGCTTGTATCCTTTACCTTAAACTAACTGGATGCTTGAAGTTTTTTTCTAACTTCTGGTGAACAACTGCTGATTTGGAATCACAGTTATTGCCTTTAGCAAAAGTCTGTATTGAACCAAATATTTGTTTATAAAAAGTCTCTATTGCAAGAAATATTTGTTTATAAAAATCTGTATTGAACCAAATATTTGTGTATAATATCAAAAATTTGACAATAGCCAGTTCTAACCTCGGAACACTATAGCTGTGTCATGTAATCATTGATGTTTGTTTTTGCTATGGTTTACTTCAGCGGAAGGCGTTGCGCTTGCGACCTTTACCCTTGGGAAATGCTTTGTTGTTTTCTATAGTTTCTACTGATTTACAATATCAAATATTGCATTTACACGAATATATACACATATGTGTATATTTAATTTATATAAGGGCATTACTATACAATAATGCCTCACGCTAAGAGGGACTCCATAAGTCAAAACTACTATAATAAGCATATTTTTACCGATCGCGAGGGAATGCAACTTTCAAAGCTAACCTCCTAAAAACTTTTAACTTAACGGTAAACCAATGGTTTCATAATCAACGCAGTAATCTGCATTCTTTTATTCATCAGTACATGTATGGTCAAGACATAAAAATAAACAAAAATCAACACACTCGACGAACATTCCATGTATTCAGCATAGTACATAGACGATTGTTTATCCCTATACACATATGTGTATATTTAGACATTAAATGTCTGTATCAATGATTGTGAGAAAAAGAGCACGAACCAGAGATGCAGATCGTGTACAGTAACTTCTCTGACAGTAATACTTAATATCCGAGAGGTTTTTCAAGCAGTCTATAAAGAGATTCAATAGATTCTACTCTGTAAAAGTTCAATTTTCAAGCACCATATATTTCTCAATCACATTTTTGAGAATTGTCAGTGTATTAGCGCTAGGATGAGATTGTTCACTGTTTAAAGCTGGTATGTATGAAATTCTCATTGAATAATAATTCACCATTAGCAATTTACAATAGATAGTTCTACATGATTCTGAATCTACTACAAGGGAATAATTAAAAGAAGACAAGCTTGTTTGTCTCCTTGTTTGGAAGGACCGCGTGTGTTAGAATGCTTTTCACTATAGACCTGCTCGATCAGAGGTGGATCAGGAGCGAAACAAGATACAATTATAACAGTGTACACTATGGGGATTGTATAACAGGATTTCTCTACCTATTTCATCATGATCACAAGCATCTATACAGACTTGAGTTTCATGACCAGAGGAATCTACATGGTTTTCCATTATGCGGTTTCGGGTTCAAGCCCACTGCGCAACACACCCTGGCAAGTGTCTTCTACCTTAGCTTCGGATCGACCAAGGTTAGAAACTATTAGGAAGCACGTCGAAGTGATCAACTTCTGCTCTTTGGTGGTAGACTTAATCCGTCTACTTTGCTGATTGTTTACATTATATTTTATTTTTCCAATGCTTGTATTATTCCTTATTTATTAAATCGATAAAACTGAATTTAGTTCCTTCGAGGATTACTGTGTGCATAATCACAATCATCATCAGCATCCTCATCAGCAACACTACCAGCTGCAGCGAGACAAGCAATACCAGTAACCACATTCTACAACAATGATGGAATAGCAATAATTTTATAGAGAAGTGGTGTTCATATCCCAGGAAAATTGTCAGAACAGAACTAGGACAGCTTCAGGCTTTTTTTCTAAGTTTAAGAATGAAGTTTAAATTATAAAGTTGATTAATATGAAGTTAAACAGAATATGATCTGATTATGATTTGATGAGTGATTAAACGCAAACATTTTAAGCCATTGAAAGAAACAAACTGATGTGTGAATTATATACTAAGATCTGTAATGGCGCATGACTTACTGGATAGGGTATTCGATTCACGGTCGCAAGGTCTGAAGTTTAGCGCGTTGCGTCCTTGAGCGAGGCACTTTATTTCACGTTACTTCAGTTCAAACAATTGGCAAAAATGAGTTATACCTGTAATTCAAAGGGCCAGCCTTGTCACATCTTGCGTCACGTCGAATCTCCCTGGGAGCTATGTTAAGGGCATGTGTGTCTGTGGAGTACTCAACCACTTCTACGTTAATTTCATGAACAGGCTGTTCTGTTGATTGGATCAACTGGAACACTCGTCGTCGTAACCGACGGAGTACTAGTTATATACTGAGATCCAAAGCATTTACTAAATCGGTTTCTTTTAACTATTGACTCGGGTATTTAGTATCTAATATTTATATAGCTTTATAAATTCATAAACAAGCGCTACTTACTGAAGACCTTAAGGTGGTGAGCTGGCACAATCGTTTGTGCGTCGGATGAAATGCTTCTGAGTTCAAGTTCCACCGAGGTCGACTTTACCTTTCGTCCTTTTGGAGCCGATAAAATGAGTACCGTCGAGTCCTAGGTCTGATGAAATTGTCTACCCTACTCTCTCTGAAATTGCTGGCCTTGTACCAACATTTGGAAAAGATTGTTGACCTTTGATAAATTGTTGATATGTGTAGCTGCTTCTTTACATTAAAAGTGATCCTAAGCGGAAGTCTTTAAAAGACCATATTACCACGTTATCATCTATATAATTATTGGAAATAAGTCGTGTGGTTAAGAAGGTCGTTTTGCAAGCTTGTGACTTCGGGTTTAGTCTTGGTGCGCGACACTTTGATAAATGCTTTCTATTATAGCCGATCGATGCCTTGCGAGGGAAATATTTGGCAGACAGAAACTGAGGATCTTGTCGAATATACATACATACATACATACATACATACATACATACATACACTATAATGAAATCCGTCGGAAGGATAATCCCGCAAACGAAGATATAAGAACCTACAATATGGTAGAAGCCATAGTCACTCATAATAAAAAAGGAATGCTGATGGAATGTACCAGTGAAAACCTCAATAATATGTAAGGAAAACAGACCTGATATAATGATTTGGGATAGAGAAGAGAAACTGTGCACAATTATGGAAATTAGCTGCGCAGCGGATGTTAACATAAAGCTGAAGATCAGTGAAAAAGAGAACACCTATGCTGAACTATTGAGAAATCTGAAGTTACTCTATCCAGATTACAAGTTCAGGTTTATACCTGTAATTATCGGGGCCCTGGCATATATAATACACTGCTTAAATACCAATCTTGAGAAATTAGGCTTCTCAAAACCAGAAAGGAGAAAGCTAATTCGAAGACTACAAATCCAATCCATCTCTGGAACTGTAAAAATCCGTAAAACTTTCCAGAAGTTTATCATTTAAATATATTTGAGCATACATACATACATACATACATACAAAGAAAAATACCCTGTTATTGATGTTGAAATTCCAATGAAGAAGCCTTGGCTCTAGGTTAGAAACCGGTTCTTTCTCTATTAGCAAGAAATCTTGAAATAAACTGAATAATGACACATACATACATACATACATACATACATACATATGTAAGTATGTATAAACGTGTATTTTTGTTTGTCTCCTCAGCGCTTGACAATCGATGCTGGTTTGTTTACATTCCCATCACTAAGTGGTTCGGCAAAGGCAACCGATGGAGTAAATACCAGATCAAAAATATGTACTGAAGTCGACTTATTCGATTAACACTACAAGACGGTGCTCCAGGAAGGCCGCAGTCCAATGACAGAAACAAGCAAAGAAGCAACAACTGTATAAATGAAGTTGATAATTCTGTTTAGTAAGGTGGGAAGGATTGTGAACATAACTCCCAATTACAATTGGAAATAATTAAAATAATTTAAAACTTCTATTACATCTGTCAATTACAAATGTCTACTATTTTAGTTAAACAACTAGAAAATATATTTCATCAATGAATAAAGCTCGTTAAAATGGCTATTGTCGAAATCTGACTAAACTGTCAGGTAAATATATTACAAAAGTTGATTGACCAACAAAGGACTGCTAAATGATGACATCTCATACATACATACATACATACATACATACATACATACATACATATGCGCATGCATGCAAACATACATACGTACATACATACATACATACATACATACATACAGACATACGTGCATGCATACATATATACATACATATATGCAGACATGGTGGAGGCGCAATGGCCCAGTGGTTAGGGCAGCGGACTCGCGGTCATAGCATCGCGGTTTCGATTCCCAGACCGGGCGTTGTGAGTGTTTATTTAGCGAAAACACCTAAAGCTCCACGAGGCTCCGGCAGGGAATGGTGGCGAACCCTGCTGTACTCTTTCACCACAACTTTCTCTCACTTTTACTTCCTGTTTCTGTTGTGCCTGTAATTCAAAGGGTCAGCCTTGTCACACTGTGTCACGCTGAATATCCCCGAGAACTACGTTAAGGGTACACGTGTTTGTGGAGTGCTCAGCCACTTGCACGTTAATTTCACGAGCAGGCTGTTCCGTTGATCGGATCAACTGGAACCCTCGACGTCGTAAGCGACGGAGTGCCAACAACAACAACATGCAGACATGCACACATATGTATGCTTGCCGAACCGCTAAGTTACAGGGACGTAAAAACCCCAGTTCCGGTTGCCAAGGGGTGAATGAGGGATAAATACAAACACAAAGGCACTCACATGTATATATACACACATATATATATATATATACGACGGGATTCTTTCAGTTTCTGTCCACCAAATTTATTCACAAGGTTTTGGTCAACCCGATGCTATAGTAGGAAACACTTGCCCAAGGTGCCACTGTATGGGACTGAGGCCCAAGCCATGTGGCTGAAAACGAGCTTCTTAACACACAGGCCCTTATACGTTTATTTTGAAGTGAAGTTATATAGTTATACTAAAATAAAATAACGCTAAACTGAAGAATTACTGAATACATTTATTAGATTAAATGTTTATTTAACATCTACAAGGAAGAAAGTTGACAGTGACTTCGAAGATTCGGTATGCTCGCCTATCTCCCCCCTTCTCTCTGTATATCTGTCTGTCTGCCTGTCTATCCATCTATCTATCTATCTATCTATCTATCTATCTATCTATCTATCTATAATTAAATTAATGATTATATATATATATATATA
>NC_068985.1:20208888-20209728 GCF_001194135.2 Octopus bimaculoides
TATAACATGCGTTTTCTCCAATCCTTAAATTCTTAAATATATATATATATATATATATTTATAAAAAAGAAGTTTGAAAACGCCACTATATAAAATAAATTTTAATTCTTAATTTTCTCAGAGATATTTTACATGTTTCGTTTCTTGAAAAACCGAACCTTATCAAAAATACATATTTAAAAAAAATGTAATTAAAAGAAAAGTTCATAATTGTTTCTTACTGGTGTCAACAGAGTCCACACGGAAGCGTTTTTTGTGTGGGGACATAATGGCTGTCTAGTGCGTTGACTTGGATCGTTGGCTATAGTAGTAGTAGTAGTGACCGTGTTGGTAGTGGTAAACGGGACTTGTTTATCCGCATAATTGTGTTTATATCCACTTAACTTGATTCCTCTTATAGCCAATCTTTACCTTGTGGAATCGATCCCCTGTAAAGACATCACTGTTTAAGTTTAAATATTTTTATCACTACTAAGTGTCTTCTATACGGAGAATTTCTGGATCCCATCTGTGGACTATATATATATATATATAGCTTAATTTTTCCTTGGGACTGGCCAGATTGGAGTAATCTCGAGTATAACGAGCCGAAATTGCAAAGATAATCTGGAACTCGACTGAGGATATAAAACTCAGAATGATTCGTCCTTGTTTTCCTTGTATCGTCTGTCTGGATATTTTGTTATCCCTTTTTTGTATCACCTAACTGTCTGGATGTTTTGCGTTCTTGTCCCATTTTCGCATTATATATATATATATATATACGTGTGTAAATATATATATATACATATGTATATATATATATTTACACACACACACTTATATATATGTATACATACC
>NC_068985.1:20210024-20211525 GCF_001194135.2 Octopus bimaculoides
ATATATGTATATATATATACATATGTATATATATATATTTACACACACACACTTATATATATGTATACATACCACAAACACAAATCGCGATGATGATAGAGCGCTGAATAGATAGAGGGTATAACAACATTACATTTTTTGAACTGTTTAGAATTAACAAAACGTCGATGACGTTATTATGAATTTATCTTACAATTCTCACCAAGCCAAAAAGAAAAAAAAAAAACCATAAACAGAAAACAAGAAAGACAGAAAGAAATAGCAAAGCGGTTGATTCGCACAATACTAGTTGCTGTATTGTCGTTAGAAAGAGTTTTGTTTTTTATATATATATTGAAATAGTTCCAATATTTTAAGATCAAATAACTAAATGAAAAATAAATTTTGCTTTTGAGTTTCTTTCAACTAAGTAGTATATCTCAGATTTATTGGTGAAAGAAATATTTTGATTTCTAGTGCACAATGATTTTAAACGAAAATCGAAACCAAGCCAGAGATTCTTCAATAAAAATAACTGTTAGGACATCAAATATAAATATTCCTTTCATAATATCTAATCATTGATCAGAGTTCTGCTGGATCAGGCATGTGGTTACTGTTCAACCTCAAGATCGTCTTCCTAAATATTTGAAGAGCGTATAGACGAATGAAATAACGCTAAGCATTTTGTTCGGCGTGCTGGCGAATCTGCCTGTTCGCCATATATATATATGTGTGTGTGTTTGTGTTTTGTGTGTGTGTGTGTGTGTGTGTGTGTTTGTGTGTGTGTGTACATATATGTATGTATAAAAACACGCACACACACACACACACACACACACACACACACACACACAAACATATATATAAAATTAATATAAACTCAGTTGGCAATGTTTCACCAGAAAGGACAATTACAAATGTCACTAAATGTGACTAGGGTGTTAGGAAACACCTACATTGCTAGAAATAAGAGCTAAGCCGCTCTAATGTTGTAGTTAACGCACATGAATGAAACCATATACGCTAACAGGGACAACAATCGTCCGAAAAGTGCCGATCGAGAATTCGTAATACTGATGCGTCAGTTGGCAATTTTTGTTGCCTCATCAGTTAAGACCGCTCGATTGTCCGATGTTTTCCCTCATGTGCCTCAGCCACAACAATAGAGAGGTTTAGCTCTTATTTCTAGCAGTGTAGGTGTTTCCTAACACCCTAGTCACATTTAGTGACATTTGTAATTCTCATTTTGGAGAAACATTGCAAACTGCTGTTTATATTAATTTTATATGTACATATTATCGAATCGCTAAATCATCCAATAATTTGGATTACGAAAATATAGATACTAATACTAAAACGAGTCCGGAAAGAGCCAAGCAATCGAACAAATAATACATTTCGGATAATACACCCACCCTATTGACAGATATACAAGTGCATCTTTTCCCTGACTTATGGACTCTTAGACGACTCACGCATATTTATATATATATATATATATATATATATATATATATAT
>NC_068985.1:20211855-20216306 GCF_001194135.2 Octopus bimaculoides
AATCTTATAGCTTAAAAAATGATAAAGGGTTCACTAGATATTGTAGATCCAGATAAACTTTGTCCGACAGAAAAAAAAAAAAAAGATAGGAGGGTGTTAACTTTGACCATAGGTCTGCTCGTATAAGTCTGATCTGGAGCTTCAGAAATAATAACAACAACATGTGATCACTTGACTTAGGTCCCAGTGTGATTCATAAATCTCTTAGTATAAATAATTACGATTTGACAAAAGTTGATGTAAAAGATTATAAAGTCCAACAAGAGAACGTTGGCGTCAGTTATCGAAATGTTAGTATGTATTGATTGAAAAAAAAATGAAATAAAAGCCAGCTATCTCAATATATGTGGCCGAAAACAAATATTCTCTCAGCTGATTTGTAGATCAATTAATCATTTATAAAGACAATAAATTTCGACATTTTGCTATCGGAACAGCCTTTTAAATCGCATATCTCATAACATTGAACTATAAAATATGAATACGTTATAAATAATCGATTTGTTTAATAATTGCGAATATAAACGGTTAAAACTGTGAAATCTTATAATCTGGCTCGGCTAGTTTAACTATGAATAGTTAAGCGAAAAGAGCTTAAATAGTTTGACTCGTCACAGTTGTAATCGCCGCCGCCATTTTTCACCATTATCGTCGCCGTAACCATACCTAGAACTTCAGCTGTTTTATCAAAAAAATAGTAAAAATATAAGTGTCCGCCTGTTTCACCGTCTTCAGCTCAATACTGTTATAACTCTGTATTTTTTAACTCTCCTACCCATTCCTTCATGTAAGTGCGCCCGCAAACTACACAACTTTCTTGTCTATAGCTCTTCCTTGTTCACAGCCTCTTCTTCCCCATATCACATCCTCTTCGAGGGCCCATTCCTTGCTCTCGTCACCGCTACCCTGAGTGCCCTTTCCTTTCAAACATTACCATCCTCCCTAGGCATAATCACGGCACCTTCCACATTTAAGAGTGTTTCGGATGTACTCCTATCAATCTTATACATGTACTCAAATTTAGCCCCTGTAGTTCAATCTACGCTGACAAAACCGTCTTTCTGCTGTCTGACTGATTAGCAGAGCACTTCAGAAACAGCCGACTTAGCAACGGGTCATTTATCATTGGACATTCCCCTCTGCTGACCATTCCACCCAACACCCCTCGGTCTTCGGCTTAGCCTCCAGCACCGGGTCCACCCTCACTCTCATTCGAAGAGATTCAGAGGTCATCGATTTTCTTCAGATTTACACGCTCCTTTATCTAAATTGACAACATTACGTTTCCTACCTTGCAGTTCTTTTACACATCTGTTCCCTTTTCTCTCTACCCCCTTACTTCTGCACCACCCCTTGCATCCCACTTCACCCTCCTCATCTTCCCCTATTACCACTCTGCACATCGCCACTCTGCACATCCACACTAATGCAGCTTTCATATAAACACACATTCACGTAAACACCTTGCAGCCTCACTTCTACAGCACATTCACAAAGTCCACTCATACATACACTTCTGCCCCAACAATTCAATCCCTTTGAAACACAACGGCATGCCGACACACACATACCATCGCACATCTACTCCCCCTCCCCCCACAAACGTCTATTCACCAACCATCACGTTTCTTTGACACGCACATATATCTTCACACAAACCCAAACCCGCTTATTCTTAGCATACGCGCGCGCACACACATGCAAGCGCACAGACACACACGCTTACACGCACGCGCACACAATTGTACACTTACGGTTAATCTTATACACATGTACTTCCATTCTACGGCTCTTCACTCTCTTCGCCTATACATAGAGACCAGCGAGCAGACACTCACCTACCAACATACACCAACTCTTCATAAACACGCACACTCTCTCTCTTTTACACACACACACACACACACACACACATGCACTCACACACACGCACTCACACGCACATACATGCACTAGCTGGTACATTAACACATACATTATTCTATACTACAACATTCCTTCTTTCGACATATAATGTTGTATATAGCAAATGTCATTAAATTTCTTTATTCTCTCACTGGCTTCATCTTGAGGTACAACCCTCATTTTTCTTTCAGCTTCATTTTTTTATGACTGGAGGTCGATTAATGATTAAATTTGTCGCAGATGATCTTTCCCGAGTGTGACTTTGTATGGTTAGCTTCTTTGGTATTGTAAGCTAAGTGGTTTCCCAACTTTCTCTCGTGGAGACCGCCAATTATATTTCTGATTTCTCTGTGTGGGACTTGAGGGTCTATAAATATGAGAGGATTAAAATATCCTTGTTCTTGGCGGAGAATGTGGTTTATGTGGAAGCTGGCAGTATCTTTTAGTTCGTGTATTAAAGTTTTCTTGTGCAGCCTCTTTACCAATACTCTACTTAACAGATAACTCTTTCATAAAGCAATTCAGTTGTCGCTCAACTTGCTGAAAATAGCTGACAAATCTCTTGTAAAGCACACCCACAAATAAAGGCCACTATCTACAAACATAGTTGTTTGTGTTCTAACAACAAAATTGTCACGTCTGGAACGCCTTTCATCAGAATTCTTTAATTACAACTAATCTGGGACAACGTAACAACACCATATTTACTCCGAGCTAATGACGGAGGCATCTAGTTGTCTATTTGGGTGTGCAAGTAACAAGCAAATTTCCGCCATATTACATTATACTGTCTTAAATTAGAAAAACATACAGTGGAAATGGAGCTACAAATATACAGGGTGTCCACAAAGTCTGGGTACATGGGGGTTAGCACATGCTTTTAAAACAAAACAATCTTATTTAATTATAATGTTAATAAATAATATTTTCAAAATGATTTTCATCATTTTCAATGCATAACTTGATGCACCTTGCAAAATTCAGGTGAACTCAATTAAATAAGTCTATATTGCCATCAATTTCAGCACACTGACTGGTAATGCATTCTCTCATGTGGTTTAAATCTGTAGTCTTTATTGAGTAAACTTTCTCTTTCAACATACCCCAGAAAAAGAAGTCAAGGGGACTCTATATTATTTCTTATATTTAATTGTTTATGTTATGATTTTATTTACCCCATGTACCCAGACTTTGTGGACACCCCGTATAAACAGATGCACCCATACCAACACACACACACACACACACACACACACACACACACACACACACACACACACACACACACACACACACACACACACACATACACACATATACATACACATAGCACGTATGTGTATACATTTGCGCTCTTCCTACAGTACCAGGAGTATTTTACTCCTATTTCTAGCAATGCAGGTGTCCAGCCCCTTACATTCAGTGACGATTGAATTTTTATGGTATTATATTGCGCCCAGCTGTTTATATTCATTTTTTACATACATACTTGCCCAAAAATGTCATCAAGGTACTACCTACCTATGCGACATAACGTTGTCGCAAAAACAATATACAATGCTCTTCGTGAAAAAGACTGTCCTGGAATAAATATAAAGAGTCCCCGTTATTGAATGCGTACACAAATATCGGTACAAGGGAGACTGGTGGAACATACCCATCAAAACATCTGTCACGTGTAAAGTTAACAGGCCAGATATTGTTGTTTGAGACAGGCAAATAAAAGAATATACCGTCATAGAGGTCAGTTGTCCTGCTGATGTGAACATCTCTTTGAAAATCAAAGAGAAGGAAGATAACTATAGACAGCTGCTTCGAAACCTGCAACTTCTATAATATATCCAGATTACAAATTTACATTTATACCAATAATAATTGGAGCACTTGGTTTTGTAAGTAAATGCCTGTCTGGATACGCTTGGATTTTCAGAAAATGTAATCAAGCAATTGATTCGCACATTACAAATACAGTCTATAAGCGGAGCAGTAAAACTCTTCAAAACTTTTCTCAGGTTTAAAATGTGATTTTGTTTTCATTACCTACATTCCAAAGAAGGAGCTTTGTATCTTTTTTAAAAACCAGCCCCTTCTTCAGGGGAAGAATTTAAGTGATTAAATACAGAGGGGACATACATATATATGTATATAAGCCGCTTTATTACAAATAGCTTCATGCCGAAAAGAGGTAGGCAAATGCACCAATCATCTATTAATGCTGAATGGAAATGAATGGCCTGGACTAAATGGAAAAGTAAAAGCCGACGCCATGCTTTTCCATGCAGCCATAACTTTATATGATGACTATTGAATTCGTGTTTTTATATTCGGTGAGAAATCATTTGGAAATAAATTGGCAGCATTGGCTGTCATGAGATTATAACAATGTTATATAAATAATAAATACCTACTCAATTACTTTAATATGCGAGAGCTTGGCTTTTTTGTAAATCATAAAATATTGGACAACCTTCTGCCTGTCTGCCTGTCTCTTTCTCTTCTGATGTATATATATATATATATATATATATATATATATATATATATAT
>NC_068985.1:20216990-20218446 GCF_001194135.2 Octopus bimaculoides
TATATATATATATATATATAATTGGATAAATATAGATATTGATATAGATATATACACATATATACATACATACACACACACACACACACACACACATATATACATATACATACATACATACATACAGGTTAAATTCATTAGTTAACATAAAAGGAAAGGAAAACCCAATATTCCATCTAAAAGTATGGCTAGGAAATAATACTTTATTCAAGGTAGCTGTCCTCAGTTTCCCTCACTGCCTCAAGACGGCTCCAGCACATGCTGCATGCATATCTCACTATGTTCCTGGGAAGATCTATGGAAACCTCCTTGATCTTGGTCACTAGCTCGGACTTGGTGTTTCAAGCAGCACAGTTGGGATTATACAATCAAGAGAATTGGATGGTTGGAAATTGGGTCTAGTGAAGTAATTGAAATTTTCCAACAACCACTTCTGACTCTTTCCAGAGGTGTTGCCAGGAACCGAATCTTGCTACCACACATAATACATTTCAGCAGTAATCCCCTCCACTCAAGGATTGACCGCAGTCAACCGCAGCTTAACATAGCCGTCAGAATTAAGACTAAAGCTTTGTTCAAAGATTTTGGCGGCGTGACGTCATTCTCACTGGAGAGACACTGAAAGATTATCACAGTATTTGGTAACTTTGTTTTTAATGAGACATGGAGCATCACAAAGATTGTAGGCACTCCACATATCGTTCTGAGTGTTGTGCAACAGGTTCTGGCAAAAATTTCTTTCATCTGGGAAGAAGCAGATCACCTCAACAGGACATCTCAGCAGTTCTCCTTGGCTCTGACGGTCAGAATTTGTCCTTTGGGCCTCTTGTACTTAGAGGGACGAAAGTCTTCATTCGGGGCCAACTTAATGCTGGTGACTCCAGGATCCATGTCTTTCACTAAAGCCAAGATTCCCTTCCTCCTCAGGTCACTTTGTCCCGCAGTTGTTGAATGAATCCTGGTGCACGCTGTGTCCCTTCCTACTGGCCACAACTTCCTAGTCTCCACTGTAGCTGCTGTTCCTGTCACGTCTTACAGCTTTTAGTGTGTTCATAGTGCAATGATCACGATTTTCCAAACGCTTTTCCAATTTTTAGATGGATTCCAGCCTTCCATGTCAGTTAACTTTTTCTCAACTACAACTTTAATCTTTATGCTCTTCAACGCCGTTGATTGTTCACCAGTTCATTCAGTTGTTTCTAAGCTGGAGATATAAAAATCGTCAACTTCAGCCTGAATGCTATTCTTTTTTGTTTTATTCTTTTACTTAGGTCAGTTACTTGACTGCGACCATGCTGGAGCACCACCTTAAAGGGTGTTAGTCGAAGAAATCGACCCCAGGATTTATTCTTTGTAAGCCTAGTACTTATTTTATCGATATCTTTTGCCGAACCATTTAGTTAAGGGGATATAAACACACCAGCATCGGTTTTCAAGCGAAGGCAGAGGGACACAC
>NC_068985.1:20218579-20219785 GCF_001194135.2 Octopus bimaculoides
GTCGCCCCAAGGTGCAATGCAGGACCATGTGGTTGGGATGCAGGCTTCTTACCACACAGCCACGAACTGTTAACCCCTACACATTTTTTCTCTCTCTGCTTTTTTCCGTTCTCTTTCCGTTTTCCCCCACTCAATCCTTTCTGTCGAAGAGCGTAGGCTCGAAACGTCAAAGACTTTTCCTTTCTTTCCGAATATATATATATATATATATATATATATATACATACATACTGAGAAGCAGAGAACTGCCATCAATGTGGGATTTTTCTCTGGATAAGTAAAATTTCCAAAGTGGTCTATCGATGACATAAAGTATTGACAATAGTGGTAAAAACGAGAAATAGCAATAACAAATATTTAACATGATCTAAATCTTTATTCTGTGCTATACACAGAAGATTAATGCAAATGGTGAGAGAAAAATGTCCGTTTCATAAACACAATACTAAATACTAAACATTAACTGAATTAGAACTTCCAGTCTATGTACTACGTTGTATGATAAATTATTGCTTATAACTCATGAAGTATAAGAATTAACTATTCTACTATAGGAAACAATAACTAAAAAGTATTATATGATGTGAATAACGTAAAAACACTATAAAAATATTGCAGTGTGAGAGAAAGCAAAATAAATGAAAATGAGATACACAAAAGTTAACTTAAAAAATGATTAAAGGCGAATGTTATATAACCGTTGATAGAGAAATAGCAAGAAAGAAGAAGACTTTTGTGGGTGGAAAATATTGAGAAAAGGAGAGAATTGAAGAATAGTGAAGTAGGAGGAATGAAGGAAGAGTAGGTGATAAAGAAAGAGGGAAATTTGGTGACAGTCTTTCATGATTTTATGTTGTCGGCAACCATTGTCGTACGTATTACGTTATCTATGTGAATGACCGTTCTCTTCTTCACCTCTCACACTCCAAACAACCCATACTTCGGCTCCTCC
The DNA here is from genome assembly GCF_001194135.2 of Octopus bimaculoides. Taxonomy (NCBI): domain Eukaryota; kingdom Metazoa; phylum Mollusca; class Cephalopoda; order Octopoda; family Octopodidae; genus Octopus; species Octopus bimaculoides. The sequence goes on from NC_068985.1 coordinate 20,219,532, forward strand.
ACTCTTACAACGCCTTCCATGAAATATAACTGTTTCATTCTCTCTCTCCCCACTCTCTCTCTCTCTCTCTCTCTCTCTCTCTCTCTCCCCACTCTCTCTCTCTCGCTGTATTTGTACATCCATACATAAATAAATAATATTATGCATATATGTTGTACAATATGTATACAATACATTTATACATTATACATTACATAATATATATAGAGGGAAAATCTACATTATATATGCATACATCTCTCTCTCTCTCATAT
>NC_068985.1:20220159-20222251 GCF_001194135.2 Octopus bimaculoides
AGAGAGAGAGAGAGAGAGAGAGAGAGAGAGAGAGAATGAAATAATGAAATAGTTATATTTAATGGAAGGGTATACAGGATGTTCACAAAGTCTTTAAACAATTTCAAAAAGCTGTTGCGAAAAATTAAGAGAGGTGGTAACAAAATTTTTATTCCATATTATGTTAATTTTTTTTTAATGACAATAGTTTTACTAATGTTATGTTTTTATTTTTCAGTCCGCAATTAATTTTGTTTTATGTTTCAGACAATGACTGCTCTACAAGAAAAGGCACAATGCGTGTTTTGGTTTATCGAAACAAAGTCAGATATTCAACACGAAGAAATTACACAGCCAATATGGCAAAGACGTTCCGGCACGTCAGTCGATTCGCAATTGGTATAAACAATTTATAGAAACGGGGACGATGCTACGTAAACCGAGGACTAGAAGGCCAAGAACAACTGAAGAAGATGTTGATCGTTTTCAACAGTCATTTCATAGATTCCATCTGTATTGCTTCCGCTCTGCTGAGATCAGCAATACATGAAGTTTTCCATAGGAAGTTCTGACTTTATGCATATATCATTCAATTATTGCAAGCAATTATGGTAAATGACAAACTGCAATGTAAAGAATTTGCTGTTACGATCTTTCAAAAAATCGAAGAAGATGACTTCCTTAATCACATTTGCTTAACGGATTAAGCTACGTTCCATGTGTCTGGAAAACTCAACAAGGATAATGGAAGAATTTGGGGATCAGAAAATAGCCACATGACTAGAGAGATCGAATGTGACAGCTTGAAGTTCAATGTGTGGTAAGGGATTTTGTACTACAAAGTTATTGGTCCATTTTCCCTTTTGGAAGAGAAAATAACGGCTGATACTTACCTTGCTGTTCCAAAAGAATACGTTGTGTCACAACTAGAAGAGCTCTTGGAATGAAATGTTTTGCTTAAGAACGCAACGCATTCAACGATCGAAACCACTATCTTACGATCGTGAGTGAAAAACCACTAATCACTAAGCTACGCGCCTCCACAAATATATATACACACGTAAATATACATACATACGAGGGGTACTGAAAGTTCCTTGCATTGGGTAAAAGGAAACACAGGAGGATCAGTTAATTATGATTTTCTTCAACATATTCTCCTCTCAGATTCACACACAGCAGCGGTCCTTCAGTTTTTCTAAGCTCTGTAAAAGACTCCGCAGTTTGGGCTTACAGCCAGGCCTTTCGGGATACCCTTAAAGCCAGGAACTTGTCAGTCCCCACCCTCGAACATACATACATGCATGCATACATAAATGCATACATATGTTTTTAGTGGGGATCATTCCACAAGGTAAAGAAAAGCTATAAGGATCAAGTTGAGCATAAGCACACACACACACACACACACACACACACACACACACACACACACACACACACACACACACACACACACACACACACACACACACACACTTATACACATACATGATGGCCGTCCACTCGTGACCGAAGAAGACCATTGCTGACCTTCAGGAATGTTGTGCGCTCTAGGATAACTTATATTTTGCATTTGCGGCTCCATTGGTGGCTAATGAGCCCTGTTCTTGACAAGCATACACGACTGCAAACATTGCAAACAAAGATTTCCCCATTCACTACACCAGCAGTGCGCTTTTGAGCACTACGCTTAAGTTCTTCATGCAGAATATGTGCTTTCTGAAAAGTGCCGACCCACTCCTTAACCTGCTTCCTTCATCCGTGACGATGACAGATATTGCTCTCCCAGTCAGTGTCCTTCATATCACAGGCCTTTAATGAGGACTTAACACCGTCCTTAAATCGCAGGCTTCGTTTCTGCTGGGGTCTCTTTCTATTCACAAGTTCCCCATATAGCATCTGCTTAGGGATCTTGTTATCCTTCATTCTAATAAGATGTCCAATCCAACGTAACCGGTGCTTGTGCACCATCGCCTCAATACACAAGATATCAGCTGTCCTCAGAACCTGTGTGTCTAGAGTTCTTTAAGGTCCAGCCAACATTCAGAATGTGTCTGAGGCATCTCTGATGAAAGCGATCAAGGACCTTTGCACACATGCATACATGCAC
>NC_068985.1:20222684-20223603 GCF_001194135.2 Octopus bimaculoides
TATATATATATATATTATATGTCATCTATCATATATCATATGTATGTATGTTGGCACTCCGTCGCTTACGATGTCGAGGGTTCCAGTTGATCCGATCAACGGAATAGCCTGCTCGTGAAATTAACGTGCAAGTGGCTGAGCACTCCACAGACACGTGTACCCTTAACGTAGTTCTCGGGGATATTCAGCGTGACACAGTGTGACAAGGCTGACCCTTTGAATTACAGGCACACCAGAAACAGGAAATAAGAGTGAGAGAAAGTTGTGGTGAAAAAATACAGCAGGGTTCGCCACCATCCCTTGCCGGAGCCACGTGGAGCTTTAGGGGTGTTTTCGCTCAATAAACACTCACAACGCCCTGTCCGGGAATCGAAACCGCGATCCTATGACCGCGAGTCCGCTGCCCTAACCACTGGGCCATTGCGCCTTCACCATATAACATATATACACACATTATACATATATATTTTCCAACGAATTTCTTTAATAGATTAATGAGTATATTACATCATAATTAAAACAAACAAAACACTTTCATCAGATGATACATAACATTTCAAAACAATATAAAAACAACGCCTCACCACAGTGGACCAGTGGAACTTGATTCCAGCCGAAGCTGGACTCAAGCCGTTAGTCACTCAGTCGATTACGACAACAAGGGTTCCTATTGATCCGATCAATGTAACAGCCTGCTCGTGAAATTAGCATGGAAGTGGCCGAGCCCTCCACAGTCACGCGTACCCTTAACGTAGTTCCCAAGGAGATTCATCGTGACACCGACTGTCACAAGACTGGCCCTTTGATTTACAGGTACTGCTCACTTTTGTCAGTTGAGTAGCAAATTATAAATACACACACACACACACTTGCAAATATGTATATAATATATGTGTATGTATATATGTGTATATATATA
>NC_068985.1:20223726-20224321 GCF_001194135.2 Octopus bimaculoides
ATATATATATATATCTATATATATATATATAATTTAATGTACACTGCATTAAATAAGAGATACTAATAGTTTCTTGCTATTAAGACACGCGGTTAAGTGGTACGTTATAAAAACCTGCCTAATCACGTGTCTTAATGCGAAGATGCTATTAATATCTCTTATTTTAATAGTGTACATTAAAATATCTCTCACTGGATGGAGGTCTCTTTTGTTGATTTTACCTTAACTATATATATATATATGTATATATGTATATATTTAAATAGTTATACATATGTATACACACATACATACACACATATATGTATATATACACATATATATATATATGTATGTATGTATGTATGTATGTATGTATGTATATGCGCAAATATGAGCGTGCAAGTGTATACGTGTGCTTCTGGCTGGGTGTTTGCGTGTGTATGTGTACACAAGTGTGTATGTGTATATGCGTGTGTGTGTGGGTGTGTGTGTCTGTGTGCTAATAATATTAATATATGCTAACATGTATATATAGAAAAATGAAAAATGAAAAAAACGAAAGAAAGCAAGAATGGTACCTACACGTAGGGAAAGAGTGGCAGAGATAAAGAGA
>NC_068985.1:20224331-20226378 GCF_001194135.2 Octopus bimaculoides
GGGTGAGTGTGAAAAAGACAGAGTAGATAAATAACTAACAGGCAAAATGAGTTCGCTATGTTTAACTTAAAACGTGAATACAAGGACAAATTAACGCTGCTAATTGCTGAAGATAATAATATAAATTTACATGCAGTCGCGCTTGGATACGCGCACATATGTATTTATGCATGTGAATATCTATATATATCATCTTGCATTGACGTCCTCTGTGCATCAGTATACTTGATAAGCTTTCGTTGTTAGGAGGCGTACAATTTCTAAGCAAATATAAATACACTTAAATACACACATGTATATCATCTGCGAACATACATACACATTTACATATAGCTTGTTTGAGAAGCAACATTTCCATACGTACACTTACACCTATGCATTCAAAGACATAAAGAGACATTTTTGCCTGAAGCTTCATACGCACACACACCCACACACACACATGTACGTGTGCGTCTGTGTAAATCTTTTGTGTACATATGAATGTATGTTTGTATATGTTTTTCTTTCGGTTTTGTTTAAGTTCTTCACCGGATTTAGCCAGAATTTAACAAAGTGACATGATTACTTTACTTCAGTCAACAGCCACATGTTTCTTAATATGTACGTGTACGAGGAGTTCATAGACCTTTACCGTTTGTTATAGACCATCTGATTAACTGCAGCTGGAAAGTTCCTGTCAAAGGTACAGATCTAGACAGGGCCTCATTTGTGAATGACAAGCGATTGTACAAGTAACAAGTCTCCCCTTTTCACGCTACCGATGCTGCCCAAGGTAAAGAAGAAGCTGATGCATCTTGGTGCAATACTAGTGTCAATGCGTTGCCATCAGAACGCAATGTGTCAGTTCAGGTATCGCAACAAATTCGCCAATCGTTCACCTTGTCTGGTATTATTTAGTGGCCAAGAAAGGATGAAAGATAAAGTTGGGTTCGACGAAATTTGAACTCAGATTGTGGAGAGTCAAAAAAATGCTGCAGCGTAATCTGTCCGATGAGCAAATGGCAGTCCTTCCCGTATAAAGGAACATGGGAAAAGCTACTCTTTTCTGTCGAGGACTTATATGCCCCATTACTAGACTATTTTCTTTAGTCATTGCGCGGTGATCGCGATAAGTTTTAAACTTATAAAATACTATTATTGTTATTTACAGAATTGTGAAAATCGGCGCTGTTTAACAAAACCATTCGCAGTAAAAAAATCACATGAACGTTTGTTTACAAAAATAACTACGAACTAATTATAGTTCTTAAATCTGACAGACAAAGTAGCTAGGTTCGCTAGTGCAGTCGGTAGCACACTCGGTAGCGTGAACAGAGAGGTATGGGTTCGAGTCCCACGCGGTCGGGAAAACTTACTTTTTCTGTCGAGGGCAAATATGCCTCGTTATAAGACTATTTTCTTCAGTCATTACGCAGTGATCGCTTTAAGCTTATAAAATATTATTATCTACAGAATTGTGAAAATCGGTACTGCTTAACAAAACCATTCGCAGTATATATATGTTTTTACTTGTTTCAGTGATTTGACTGCGGCCATGTTTGAGCACCACCTTTAGTCGAACAAATCGACCCCAGGACTTATTCTATGCAAGCCTACTCACTCTATCAGTCTCTTTTGCCGAACCTCTAAGTTACAGGGACGTAAACACACTAACACCGGTTGTCAAGCGATGTTGTGTGACAAACACAGCCACACAAATACACACACGCATACATACATACATACATACATACATACATATATATGTATATATATATATATAGAATTCTAATATGATGATCTCGCTCACTATGAGGCAGTTAGCTCCCTGATCATTACACAGGCATGTGATTTTGTGGCTAAGTTTTTGTGACCGAAGGTCCGTTGGCAAACCGCTTTGAATGTGTAAATGGAGTGGGATGATGGTTTTGCTACTGTTAAAGTGATTATCATTTTAAAGGAGTTGGCATTTAATTTCTTTGTACTGTTGATTTGTTCTTCATGGTTGATTACACTTACTTAGTGGCTACTACTAACTCCATGCCACAATAGACAGGTAAGATGC
>NC_068985.1:20226905-20227515 GCF_001194135.2 Octopus bimaculoides
ATATATAATAGGTTATATACATTTATTAATTATAATGTGAATTCATGGATGGTTTTTACAGAGTGGTCTTTAAGAAACGAGTTTAAAAAATTGTCATTACATATTTTTCATTTATTGGAGGGAATTTAGATATATGTATATGTATATGAACACACACACACAAACATGTTATATGTATATGTACACACACACAAACACGCACACACGCACACCATCACACACCCACACACATACATGCACACACACTCACAGGTATTTATTCATTATAACTATTTTATACACTCACAGGAAAGATATTGTTTATTCAAATTACGTCAGTCATTGGACGAGAACACATGTGATATAAAAGCCTAGTCCTCACTCAGCAATGACACTGACTGAAGGCTGTTTAAGATCTACTCCCCTGACGCAATATTAATTTCAATTTGGATCTTTACTCACGTCATGTCGTATCGACTGCCTTTTCGTTAATATATTCGTTACACACATCACCTGGAGTACAGTTGCTTGATGAATCACATTTTCTCTCTTCCTCACTTTCAACACACTCTCTGTCTCTCCCTGAATACACACAAACATATGCATATATATATATATATATATATATATA
>NC_068985.1:20228072-20229259 GCF_001194135.2 Octopus bimaculoides
TCTACTATAACCTTGGGCCGAACAAAGCCTTTTAAGTGGACTTGGTAGACGGAAACTGAAAGAAGCCCGTCATATATATGTATATATCTATGTGTCTGTGTGTCTGTGTTTATCTCCCACCACCACTTGACTACCGATGTTGGTGTGTTTACGCCCACGTAAACTAGCGGTTCGGCAAAACAGACCGATTGAATAAGCATCATGCTTATAAAAGAAGACATGGGATCGATCCATTCGACTAAAACCTTTCAAGTCGATGCTCCAGCGTGACCACAGTCAAATGACTGGAACAAGTAAAAAGATAAAATATATACATAAATTAGTTATAAGTGTTCCTTAAGAATCAAGGCACATCAACATATAAGATGCCAGAAAATGGCTAGGTACAAACACGTACAACTCACGGTGAAATAAAGCACCGTTGCAGACTTCGATTGCTGGTTGAGTAACGTAGATATATGCAAATACGAAATCCAATTCGTAACCGTCGATCAGACTCATCAGTGGATCCTTAGAGTGGCGTTGCTATAAAATAGTAAATACAAATGGTGTTTAAAATTTATGACGGCTGTTTCAGCCTGCAAAGCACATCCTTTTCTCCAGATTCAACAACTAGACAGATACCTACACATACATACATGCATGCATACATAACTGGGACTTCGTAGGTTACGACAATGAGTGTTCCAGTTGATCCGATCGACGGAATAACCTGCGCGTGAAATTAACGTGCGAGTGGCTGAGCACTCCACAGATACGCGTACCCTTAACGCAATTACCAGGGAGGAACGGCATGACACAGATTGTGACAAGGCTAGCCCTGTGAAATGCAGGTACTACTCATTTTTACCAGCTGAGTGGACTGGTGCAATGTGAAATAAAGTGTCTTTCGAAAGGAGTACAACGCGCCGCCAGGAATCTCATGACCTTACGATCGTGAATCGAACACGCTAACAACTGAGTTACGCACCTTCACATACATACATATATACATACATAGGAGGAATTTCAACCATGTTTCGTGGTCTGCTACCACAACAGCTCCTTTATAGGATCCAGTTAGCTCAAGACATCATCAGGAGGAACCACGTCCGGTTTCGGCCCCTATTCCTCTACCGTTTTGACGTGGCGGGGCCCCTCCTTTCGGAGGTGTCTTCAGCTCTGGTGTTGGGTGCATGTCTTCTTTC
>NC_068985.1:20229573-20230702 GCF_001194135.2 Octopus bimaculoides
ATACATAGGAGGAATTTCAACCATGTTTCGTGGTCTGCTACCACAACAGCTCCTTTATAGGATCCAGTTAGCTCAAGACATCATCAGGAGGAACCACGTCCGGTTTCGGCCCCTACTCCTCTACCGTTTTGACGTGGCGGGGCCCCTCCTTTCGGAGGTGTCTTCAGCTCTGGTGTTGGGTGCATGTCTTCTTTCTTCTATTCCCTGGCCTCTTCGATGCAGCATCAACGAGTGTCAGCGTCCGACTGATCGTCATGTCAATTCCTAGTTATCGTATATTCTGTCAAGAACGTAGTAGAGTACAGTATAAAGTTCGTCCACCTTCATATTTACCCTGTGCTATCCAGTAGTAGTATAATACGTGCGTCCAAGTTTCCGTGTGGACATCTGTTGTGTGTGAATAATTCTGTGACCCGACTTTTCGTACTATGTCACTTTGTCCAACGTCACTTCGTCCACCCCTTTTGGTCCGACGTCTTTCTGTCCGATGATTTTTTTTTTGTCCAACGACTTTTTGTCCACTTTTAAATAAACTCTTTAGAAAACAAGGTGAACATCAAAATCAAATAATCATTGAGAATTTTATTGATAGGATTCAAATAAAATACTGTGGAAAAATGTATTTAAAAAAAATATTTTAAAGAAGTAATAAGATATAATAATGATTTATTATGATCACTTAAGACTGATGCAAAATATATGCCACACTCTTCAAAAAATCAATTTTTGATGTTGACCCATATACAATGACCAGTTATTAGAGGCGTTCAGTTATTCTTTGATATCGTGTACATGAATTTGACGGATCTCCTCGAAGAAGTTGAATCATTTCACCTTGAACGAACACTTCCTCTTCCATCAGAGTTCTGAATAATTTCCAAATATTCAAATGTGCTCCACCCGCCGAACGCTTTCTTGCAGAATGAAACCCCTCCAAATATTATTTGTTCTGGGAAGATCTTGAAGAATACGCTATCAGGAATGTAGGTGGTTCTCTCCTTCGTCTAGCACCACGTCCTCTCACAACGCCTATGTAAATCAAGTCAAAGTAAGCGATGAATATATATATGTGTGTGTGTGTGTGTGTGTGTGTGTGTGTGTGTGTGTGTGTGTATCTATCTATCTATCT
>NC_068985.1:20230712-20233769 GCF_001194135.2 Octopus bimaculoides
TGTGTGTGTGTGTGTGTGTGTGTGTATCTATCTATCTATCTATCTATCTATCTATATACACGCGGTCTGATCAATAAGTATCCATAAGTATCCGGATTGTTGCCATAGTATTGAAGCTAAAGCTTGGCACAATTTGACTGTTAATTTTGCTGCGCTTGCGCAATACATTTTTACGTTCTAGCTCACTTCCGCTGTTTATAGCAGTGCTTGGAATGAACGTGTGGAGCGTGTGATCGTCGCATTGACCATGAACCTGCATCAAAAGCTTGGCGATACCTGCTCAGAGGCCTACGCAAAGTTGCAGAAGGTTTATGGAGAGGAGTGTATGAGCCGACAAAATGTCGAACGTTCTGAGAGACCCACAACCAACAGAACTGAGAAAAGCATCGCATCTGTGAGGGGAAATCGTCGAATCACCATCCGTTAGTTATTAGAGGATGTAGAGATTAGTCACGGTTCAGTTCAGTCCATTATCATTGAAGATTTGGGTATGAGACGCGTGTCTGCCAAGTTGGTGCCAGAACTGCTTTTAGCTGACAATGCACCTGCCCATTCAGCGCAGCTTGTGCAGTAGTTTTTGGCTAAGCACAGCATTCCCCGGGTCCGACAGCCACCGTATTCCCCAAATCTCACCCCTTCCGACTTTTTCCTCTTTCCAAAAATCAAATCTCGCTTGAAAGGAAGGAGATTTCAGGACGTCGAGGAAATCAAAGTGAATGCGACGAGGCATCTGCTGATTACGCCAGAAAACGAGTTCCAGGAATGCTTCTATCAATGGGGACTACTTTGAAAGAGATTAAATGCCAAATTGGTACGTGTTGTAGTTTTGTTTCTATAGCACTAGTCCGGATACTTATTGATCAGACCTAGTATAGGAATAAAAATAATTTGAGTGGTTTGTACCTACGTAGGCATGTAAACAAACGTAACACAACCAATCCCTTTCTTTCTCTCTCTCTCTCTCTGTCCTCACCCTCTTATCCTAACATTTATTCTCAGTACTATCACAAATTTGTCTAAACGTCTGAGATTAGTTATCATAATAAGATTAAAATTTATCGGATTATTAAACTTATCTTTAAAGATAGAAATACTTCGATATTTATACTGCAATATGTTTCAATAGTGTATGGAGGTGCAAAGAAGAATTCTTTTAAAGCTAGTGAGAATCGGTGAACCTACATAAAGGTGGACGGGTCAATATTATCAGTAGTGACAAAGCTGATAGAACTGCTTGATATAATAGAAGTATACTTAATTTCATGTTGAAAAACGATAGTGTATGGCGTTAAAGCGTTGTTTAGTGTTCAAGCTGAAAATATTCGATTAATCCTGTAACAAGTCAAGCTGTTGTTAATGTCCGTATATTTGCAAGACTTTTACACTCCATTCTTCCAGCGGTTAACACTCACTATCCCAGCATGCTTCTTAATTAAAAGTACTGCTGATAGATTTGTCAATACAGCCGCCGTAGCTTTGTCCTAGTACCAGAGAATTAGACAAAAATCTAATCTTCAATGAGGCCTAAAAACACTAATTGGGACCCGTTTTAGGATCTAAAACGATCCCCCTATTTAATAGGTATCTATAGTCCAGGAAGCTGTCATCGTAGAAGTTCGGATAGCTCCGTCGTAGAAGTTAAGACCGATTAGCGTACATTTTTTCTAATTTTCTGGGCCTTAATCTAGAGCTGTAAGGTCGCTGTATCAGCGGTACCTCACTCACCAGAGATAAGCCAAATTGCTTAATCTCGTACACACCAGCAGTTTTAACCATGATTCCGAATCCACCTTAATTATATCCAACATTCTACCTGCTAAATATCTTAACTATCGACAACATCCACATGTCCGCACCCATACATCGATTTCCAGCCCTGTTAAAACTATTCTTCCTCTCGCTGCCCAACAGCAGATAAGCTGTCCATTTTCTCTGAAGTTTTCCAACTCCGCCGTGTATACAGCAAAAGTCTAGACTTCCACTGAAAATGCGAAGACACGCATGACTTTTTTGATTTTTGACGATGTAAATCAATTGCAGATGTTGGACTTCACCGACTTCAAGCGTTCCTGTTGGATATATGCACACGTGAAAACTAAATTCTTTTCTTTACCTTTTACCTACACATTTCTCCATAATTTCTGCTTTCTGCACGCTAAGGCATTATTTTCTTTGATCATTCCCATACTACCTCTTTCAAAAGATACAAGTAAGTTAGAAACTTTCTTACCTCAACTACACTCGGCCAGGTGCCTTCAAATGCATTTACTTTCCCTTTATCTTAAACACCACAACCATAACCAGTCCGAAATCTCAGTACCAAATCAGTCAAAACTATTTAACACCAAATGTATAGACGTTCAATGTTAAATAGCACAAATATCGGCAGACGAAATATTGTCAGTATTGGGGAATAGGATTGTTGTATCACGCGATTTCGGCGTAACTTTCGCCTCGTCAGCTACAGGCACCCAATCACTGAATGTTTGACCAAAATCTCGTCAGACCAATATAGTTTAACACTAACTAAATAGTGATGTCGGAAAAAACTGGTTGGCTGTGTGTATATTAGCTATTAGCATCTACATAAACATCCATACGAGATGTTTTCTCAGGATGAGTACTGTAACTTACAGCGTTTAAAACAACACATCCAAGTTAAGTTGGATGAGCAAATAAAGTTTCGTCATAAAGTTTACTTCTGTCGCTAATAGCTAATTTATACATAGCATAGCTTGCCAGCTTTGGGTGACATCACTGATTCCTTTAGTTAGGATTAAATCAGTTTGATGAGATTTAAGTCTGGCATTTGGTGATTGGGTATCTGCTGCTGACGAGAAGCGAAAATTACATCATATTCATGTAATGCAACAGTCCCATCCGCTTGGTGGAGACAAAATTTCGTCTGTCAATATAATCATCCACAAGAGATGATTTCTCTGGGCGACAACTGCAGCTTACAGCATTTAAAATAACACATCCAAGATAAGTTGGTCGTGCAAATTCATTCATTCATATGTATATGTATGATGTATGTATATATATATATATATATAT
>NC_068985.1:20237186-20247120 GCF_001194135.2 Octopus bimaculoides
TGTGCGTGTGTGTGTGTGTGTGTGTGTGTGTGTGTGTGTTTGTGTGACTCTGTTTGTCCCCACAACATCGCTTGACAACCGATGCTGGTGTGTTTACGTCCCCGTAACTTAGCGGTTTGGCAAAAGAGACCGATAGAATAAGTACCAGGCTTACAAAGAATAAGTCCTGGGGTCGATTTGCTCGACTAAAGGCAGTGCTCCAGCATGGCCACAGTCAAATGACTGAAATAGATACTGGTAATACGCTTCAAACATAAAATCAACACAATTTCTTAAATGATTAATTACCAAATTACTGTTTTAAAATAAAGGCTATCTGAGAGAGAACTTCAATAAAATACAGAAAGATTTCCTTTCATATTTAATTTGTTCAAATTAAGATGATAAATTATCTATAGATTAAAGATTAAACGATATGGCTGATTTTTAAAAATGAAATTACCTATCCGTATAATACTTTATTTACATGTTTTAATAGCTCTGTCATACTTGTAATATTTCTCCGCAGAATTAATAGTTTAGACGAATGAATCATAAATATTGTTTTGCCATTAGGGCAAATATATGTCACATATACACACAGAGAAACGCTTGCACACAGATACAGATACACACACACATATATGAATGTATATCACAATATACATTAACACACACACACGCACACTCATACGTATGTATGTGTGTATTTATGTATGTATGTATGTGTGCATGTATGTGTGCAATGCAAATGATACGCATCAAATGAATCGATTTTAAATTAATCAACTAAATTGTTGTTCTGCATTATTATCACCGATTTGCATCGCTAATTTTTTATCGTAAGAGTATGTTTGAGCGCATGTTGCGTTTACGTGTGTGTATGGGGGGGGGCTGTATGTGTGCGTGTGTGTGTATGCGTGTGCGTGATTGAGTGAGTTACTGAGCGAGAGAGAGAGTGAGAGAGAGAGAGAGAGAGAGAGAGAGAGAGAGAGAGAGAGAGAGAGAGAGAGAGAGAGAGATACAGAGAGAGAAAGTGTGTGTGTGTGTGTTTGAAGGAGTGAAAGAGAGAAACAGATTTACATACTGATATATGAATAGACAAACGTTGGCGATTATCCCCCATCAGCAACCTCCTAAGTCACCCCTGAAATGTCTCTAAAGGCTTGAGCGTGTTGGGTAGAATGTGTTTAGGATATGTCTTCACTTAATCTTTTTAACTCGGGTTGTGTGTGAACTCCTGGAGTCTTGCTTGCTTAGCGGGCTCGCCGCCTGCAGCCTGAAGTACCATGTTATCTACTTTTTTTTCAACTATCTAATATTTGCATGATGTTTCTTCTTCACCATCTTCAACTTCATTTTCCACAGTCGAACTACCTCGTATTTAAGATGGCTGTATAAGTCTATTTTGTCGCCTTCCTTCTTGACTATTCGTTTATTATTATTATTACTATTATTATTATTATTATGTTTTTTTTTTCTTCTTTCTTCAAATTTTTCCCCATTTCTCGCCGAGTGTTTTCCGTACACCTAGGGCAGAGAAACGTTGTATGCATTCCCAATTTACACACGCAAATTCATAGGTAAAACATGTATTTAAAAAAAAAAAAAAAAAATCATGAATGGATGTTGTTTTCACAGCGATAATGCTCTTCTTAGTACATGAGTCGTTCCAGTTAGCACGATTTTTTGCACCTCCTGTATTATTATTATTATTATTATTATTATTATTATTATTATTATTATTATCATCATCATCATCATCATCATCATCATCATCATCATCATCATCATTATTGTTGTTATTGTTGTTATTATTATTCTTGTTAAGACGATGAACTGACAGAATCGTTTGTACGCCGTGCAAATTCCGCCGAGACCGACTCCTTTCATCCCTTCGGGTTCGATAAAATAAGAACAAATTGAGCACTGTGGGCGATGTAATCGGCTTAGTGCCTCATCAAAATTGCTAGTCTTGTGCCAAAATTTGAAATCAGCTTCATCATCATCATTATTATTATCATTATTATTATTATTATTATTATTATTATTATTATTATTATTATTATTATTCAGAAATACACGAAGCTTTACTTTCTGCAAAAAAAAACTTAGGTATATCTTAGAAAACATGCAAAACAATTTCAAGGTTAGCAATGCCAAATGAAGAATATTTACAGAGCCAATATTGCTGCTATTTAGTGGATAGTATCTATATCGCACAATACAAGTAATATGTCGATGTCTTTTACGAAGTAGCTGACTATTGTTGCAGTTGTACAAATTTCAAATGGTTTATAATAGACATATTCTGTAACTGTTAAAATAATTTTAATTCAACAGCTAGGTCGGTGTAAAATCCTTAGCTTTTCGACTCGCTTCTGCAAAATATTAAATTCATTTGATATTGCTATGACGATAATTAGTACATCATCGTCATTTTTGCCATGGAAAATAATCTCAGGTTCATAATGTGCTATGTGACGGTCTGTCTGCATACTTAAATTCCATAGTGTTTTTGTATTGTCATTTCTTAACACAAGTCTACGTTCATAGAACCTTTTTATTAGGCTTTGCCTCGCATCCTTTCGGGGTTGATGAAATAAGTACCAATCGAACACTGGGGTCAACGTAGTCGACTAGCCCCCTTCCCGAAAATTTCAGGCCTTGTTCCTCTAGTAGAAAAGATTATTATTATTTTGGTTTGGCTCAAGTTCGGTCTTATTCCTGGTAGGATTTATGTGGATAGCGGGTTACTTCCTGTAACCTTAGGTATTCACAAGTTTTCAACTGTCTTTCAAGTGCTTAGAACCCTCCTGATAATTCTTGTTGTCACTAAGAGAAAAATTTTCTGTAGGAGCTTCACCGGGCATTCAAATTCAATATCCTTCAGCCATTTGTCTATATCTTTGCTTACTGTTCCCAACACACCAATTACTACAGGCACGATCTTTACTGTTCTCATGCTCCAAATTCTTCTTATTTCAAATTATAAGGGATTTGTTTTTCAGTTTTACTTCTCAGAACGTTCGGTCTTGCTTGTTCTGGTAGATTCTGTGAGAGCGGACAGCATCTTGATGTCAGAGGTCTCTTTCCGTACATTATAAGCTTTGATACTTGGTTGTTAATTATGGTGGCAGACATTCAACATCCAAGTACCAATCTCAAAATCCTAGCTGTTACCAGCAGAGCAGCTTTTTCAGCTTGCTCTGTTCTCACGTTAATTCCAATTTCCCTGACATATTTCTCGAACTTGGTTGTAAGTGCTTCCAGTACCCCTACAATTACTGGAATGGCAGACACTCTCCTCATAGTCCACGTTCTTGCAATTTCGTCTTTTAGTAGTCTGTACTTTTCAATCTTTTCTAGCTCTTTGTTACTAATGCTTGCATCTCCAGGTATTGCAATATAATATCTATGATATTGGTTTTCTTTTTTCCTTTATCTACCACAATATCCGGGCTCCGAGCCTTGATTAGGGATTCACATTAGATTATAAAATCTCATAGTATCTTATGTTCCTTGTTCTCAGTAACTCCTTCTGGCCCATGTTTGTACCATTTCCGTGGTCTGTTCAGGCTGTACTTTTCACATAGCCTCTAGTGGACGAATTTAGCCACTTTATTATTATTATTATTATTATTATTATTAGTGTCAGAAGCAAGAGGATGCCTGTTCGTGGCTCGTAAGTTTTCTTTACAATTTGCTGTTCCATAAGTTGGCATTCCAAGTTTTGTTGAACTGCTAACTAAATAAATGGAGTGAGATGATGTGGCGAAGATTTGTCCTTTTGTGAAAATGTTTAGATTTAAAATTGCAAATTTAATATTTTAAAGCAAAAATATCAATATGGTTTCCCATATCGAGGGAAGCGATGGTTGTTGAAATAGCCGCTATGATATTGCTTTCCCACCACAAGTTGATGTGGTTGAAAAACGAGGCATAGACGATGACGACGACGACGACGATGACAACAACAACAACAACAACAACAGAAGCAGCAGCAACAGCAAGCACGACCTCCACAACCATTCCCAACACCACACCACCACTACAACCGCCACCACAAATGCTAATAAAACGACAACAGCGGCCGTTCTTTTTTCTAAACAGAACGGGAACAATTTCGCACAAGCTTGTCGGAAAATGGAAAAATTCGAGTTGATACAAAAAATGTGGAGCGACGCTAAGCTGCACTTAACAACGAATGGCAGATCAATCTTCCTTAACACACTGGAGGAAGTGCAAAAAGACATTAAGAAAAAAATAACAACCATTATATATAAATGTATATCATTAAAGATGAAGAAAAGAGCGAGCGATGCAGGTCCAGATCGAAAGATGTCTGAGACCGGTCTGGGGTTTAAAAACTGTAGCCCTTGGGAGATGCTTTGGCACAGTTGAGGTAAGATTCTCAACTGAAGAATTAGCCAGAGAAAATGCCACAACAACCATCAAAAGTGAAGAATTATAGCTAATTCCGACATACCTCGGAGGGTAGTCAAAATAAAGGTAACAGAAGTGCCACCAGAAGTGGACATCTCTTTGCTGGTAGCAGCTGTATTTACGGCTTAGACGACAAAATAAAAATTCTGCAAGTCCTCAAAATGGGAAGGACGAATTGGTCAGGCACGGGCATGGCATTGTGGTTACACGCCAATCAGAGAAGTATCGAAGTCACCCCCGATCTGATCAACCCACCAAATGGAACACAGTTATTTATAGCAGTAGATGACAGAACAATATTCCGTCTAACAAGGTAAAAAGTTTAGGAGATTCACCAGAATGAATCCTGGCGAAAGGGAAAAGGAATAAATTACAAATTAAAAGGCGCGGTGCAAGACTAAAAACAAAAACGATTAGAGCAGGAGACAGAAAAAACAAACAAACCATCACGCACCCACGCATCTCACGCCAACGCTATTACAAACAGCTCCAACTCTACAGACACCACCAGCATTACAAACACCTCAACAAAGGAAAATACATAACGACCCAGATCAGCAATATGAACAACATTCCGAAGACAACTAATTACACAACCATAGACATATACAACAAGAACTTAAAACATATTCCAAAATACACAGACATTACTCTAAATGAATACATCGCACCACCGCATAATCACATAATCACTAATCACATAAAAATTACGAAAAAAGAACAATGTAACAACCTTACAACAAAATTTCTGTAATTTTGAATTTTTGTCACTTTTATTTTGAACTCAACAATGACAGACTTGCTGTCGAAATATCGCTCAACCAATAAAATATCTATTGCAATCGCATCGCACTCATCGTCTTGTCTGTTTACCTTTGTGAAGAGTTACGTCAATCCTTTTAAAAGATTATTATTATTATTATTATTATTATTATTATTATTATTTAATAAGGCAGCGAATTGTCAGATTCGTTAGGACACCGAAGAAAATTCTTAGCGGCATTTCTTCTTGCTTTATATTCTGGTTCAAAGACCGCTGAGGTCGACTTTGCCTTTTATTCTATCTAAATTGTTAAAAATGAGAACCAGTTGAGCACTAGATCAATGTAATCGATTAACCCCACCATCTTTTTAAAACTGCTGTCCTTGTGTCAAAGTTAGAAAGGATTATTTAATAAATCATTATTGTTGCTAATTTTAAGGCGGTGAGCTGGCAGAATCGTTAGCACGTCGGGCGAAATGCTTAGCGATATTTCTTCTGCTGCTACGTTCTGAGTTCAAATTCTGCCGAGGTCGACTTAGCCTTTCAGCCTCTCGGAGTCGATGAACTAAGTGCCAGTTACGCACTGGGGTCAATGTAATTGACTCTCCCCATTTCCCCAAAATTTCAAGGCCTTGTACCTAGAGTAGAAATAATCCTTATTGCTTGTGTTGTAGTAGTAGCTGTCGTTATTCAGTTGTCATATTTTTATTACGTGCATTCACTGCACTACCAAGTGCAGCTCTCTGTAGAACTTATACATGCATTGCTTTGTTTTCTTATTACATTGAAAGTATTCTACGTAATTCGAGTATTTTGCCTAACAGCAATAATATTTGCATCTTGTGTATTTGTGGAGCCTTGGGGTTTTGCTTGTTTATTGATCTGCATTTTTTTCAATCAATTGAAAAGCCCCTAATATTATAAGCATTGTTTCTATTTCCTATACTGTTATTTGTTTTTCCAGAACATTATATTTGGATGAATTCCCCATGTTTTTAGCGATACATTTTCATCTGCTGGGAACTATACATCGAACAGGAGGCACTACTTTCCCTGATAGTCCTTGACAACAAGATCCAGTTGACTAAGCTTAATATCCCTCTCGGTGTGGGCTAGCATATCGCTTTATCGCTTTGTTATTCTTTGAGACGTTTTCTGATGTATGTCCAGATAATATTTTTTCGGTTGATATTTCATAATGCTTGCAAAATTTCCAGTGTGTAAAAAAAGAAACCTCCAAAACTTAACTTACTCGTGCTTATTTACACATTCTCTTATCTTTTATCTTTTACTTGTTGCCGTTAGTGTACTGCGCCCAAGCTGGAGCACCAGCTTGGAGGATTTGGTCGCCCAACTCGACCTCAGAACTTATTTTTGAAGTCTGATACTTCTATCGACTTCTTTGTTGAACCGCTAGATTATATGGGTACATTTAGAAATCAACGCCGGTTATCAACTAGTTGGTGGTGGGTAACAAACAAAGGCACAACGCACACACACTGATACATACACACATGTGTTTATATATATATAAGACTGGCTTCCACACAGTTCCCGCCTCCCAAATTCATTCATAAGGCATTGGTCGGTCCGGAGATATAATGGAAGACGGTGGCCTCAGGTACCATGCAGGGGAAATGAACTCGAAACCACGTGGTTGTAAAACAAATTTCTTAAGCGCACAACCTACGCACAGAATGCAACACAAAAAAAAAAAGAAAAGAAATGCCCATGAATTGTTTCTTCTCAAGCCTTCACATTCTGCACTTATTGTAATCTACTTCACTATATGCTTTAGGTAATTCACAGCAGAAAAGATTTGGTACTGCGCTGCAAAGAATAGAAAATCCGAGTTATTAGCTTTGAATTCTTTACTTCTCAACTGCCGCAGAGATTTTTTCTTAATTAA
Source organism: Octopus bimaculoides (assembly GCF_001194135.2). Classification (NCBI taxonomy): domain Eukaryota; kingdom Metazoa; phylum Mollusca; class Cephalopoda; order Octopoda; family Octopodidae; genus Octopus; species Octopus bimaculoides. The sequence continues at coordinate 20,244,284 of NC_068985.1, forward strand.
TGTTTCCCCCCGTTCAATCTTCCCATATATTTGCTCTGTAGTAGTGTTTCTTGCAATGACCTCATTATGACACCTAGAAACTTCATTTTTAACTTTTGTTGTTTCTCATTTCTTACAATTGTCATATTTCTGCTTTATATGTACTGACTTCTTCAAAGACAAAATATTTATTTCTTTATTGCTCACCGGGGGCTAAACATAGAGGGGACAAATAAGGACAGACAAAGGGATTAAGTCGATTACATCAACACCAGTGCGAAACTGGTACTTTTTAAATCGACCTCGAAAGGACGAAAGGCAAATCGACCTCGGCGTAATTTGAACTCAGTACGTAAATACAAACGAAATACGGTAAGCATTTCGCCTGGCGTGCTACGACTCTGCCAGTTCGCCGCATTTTGTCGTCAAGTTCGGGGGTGGGGATAAGCTAGTTGATAACATCAATCCCAGTGTTCAACTAGTACTTATTTTATCGATCCTGAAAGGATAAAAGACGGAGTCAACCCCGGTAGGATTTGAACTAAGAACGTAATGTCGGAAGGAACGCCACTGAGCATTTTTTGCAGCAGCGGTAACGACTCTGCCAGCTCGCCGCCAATCAAAGACAACATATTGATATAATACAGTTCTATATTTAAGAGTTGAGGAATTATGTACATTATTTACATTATTTACATTTGACGGATATTTATCCTCATCTTGTTTGTTGTTAACACAACGTTTCGGCTGATATACTCTCCAGCCTTCATCTGTTGTATTGGGGAAATTTCGAACCTTAGGAATGAGAACCCAGGTTCGAAATTTCGCCAAGACACCTGATGAAGGCTGGAGGGTATATCAGTCGAAATGTTGTGTTAACAACAAACGAGATGAGGAGAAATATTTGTCGTATGTAAACAATGTAAATAATGCATGTTGATATAACTTTTGACTTTTACAGGTTTCATTCATTGGATTGCAGCAACGCTGGGACTCCACATCGAAGGGTTTGGCAAAAAGAAAAAAGAAAAAGAAATCCACCTCAGGACTAATTTTTAAGTCTGGTATTTATTCTATCGGACCTCTTTTGCCGAACCACTAAGTTACTGCCACATGACCACACGCACACACACACACACACATTTGTATAATGGGTTTCCACACCATATTCGTCCACCAAATTCACTCACAAGGCATTAGTCAGCCGGGGTTGTGGTGGCTTTAGTAGAAGACACCTACAAGAGGTGCTGCACAGAGGAACTGAACCTAAAACCACGTGGTTGCAAAGCAAGCTTCTTAGCCACACAGACATCCCGGCACCTTTACGTTTTATTCGTCTTTCATTGTTATTTAGATACATTCCCCATTATTCTTAACTTGGTATTCGTGTAATGCTAAATTAGTTATTTTATAAAATCTTTTTTGTCGTAAAAGGCCCCTGCATCCATATATTTGTGATACGTAGAGAATTTTGCATGGTGTAGTCTAAATGGAATCATTATTATTATTACTGTCTAGTCAGGCTAATTCACTTAACATCACATTGAGAATATTGTATTTATAACTTATTAGTGAGATAGATAGAGTATTGATGCCTGTTGCTTTATGTTTGGCGTTTAGCTCTGTTTTAAGTACTAATCTGATTCATTTAAATTACTTCCTGAACTTTTTTCATTTGTGTGTGCTCTACTCTGTCAAATTTATTAACTCCTAAATATTTGTAATTTAAAAAAAACTTATTTGTTATCTGAAATGATGTAAGTGTTTTTAATTTGCTTTTGTCTCTTCTCTATTGCGTTGGGGGAAATTTCTGGTTCGAATTTCATATCCTTGTACTGTCTGCTGCAACAAAACTAGTTGCCTAATCATTTGCAGTCTTCCATTTGTGGTTAGCATTATAAGAAAATATGGTTGATTGTTCTCCCATACCATTTGTATCCAAGTGCAGTTTGAATTAACCACATTGGTCACACACCTTGCAGAAAAGGAGAGGAGAGAAAGCCTACTCTTGGAATGTTCATTTTCTGATAGAGATGAAATTAGTATTTACTTGCAGAGAAACCCAGCCTTGCTCGGGATTAAAATAGCATAATTTTTTTTATTGTTTTACTTGTTTCGGTATTAAAACCCGATTTCATTCGGGTCTACTCGGGCCACATTTTAAAGATGAGGAATTCCACCCCCACCCACCCAAACAAAAAAGAAAATCTTATTAAAAATTGGTAATGAAGAAAAGAATGCCAAATGTTTAAACAGTCTTTGAGAAGCGATTGGAGAAACCTCGCGAATGCAGATGTGAAGGGCAAAGAATGACGGGAAAATGCTGGAAAAAAAACACCAATCAGGTCTCTGCACAAAACTGAAATAGTATAATACGACTACACTTACAATGTTTTGGACACAATATGTAGTCACACCCAACCTAATTTTGCGGAATCAGTGTCGCGACGTGAACCCATGGGTTGGGAGCTTGACTGGCAGAGGTGGTGAGGTTGCAGGGGTGGCCAGCGACGTGAAGAAGGAGGATGCAGTTGGGCTAAAAAATTGATAAACTGACAATGACTCCAGCGACGGGAGAATAATGGCGGTAGGTTCAAAAGTGTTATTGCAGGGCTTCTTTGTAGACAACGTTCCTGGTGTTGCCTGGATTACCACAAATGAAGAGATTGTGTGGACTGCCGACACGGGAGCATCCGAGGTATAGTTGACCGTGGGTAAATACCTGCTGTGTCAGATTTAGGCCAACTACTTGTAACGACTGACTCTGTGCCTTGTTGATTCTCATTGCAAAGCGTACTTTTAAGGGAAACTACCGTCACGTAAATTCAAATGGCACGGCCGAGGGACTAAGGCTCATG
>NC_068985.1:20247862-20250260 GCF_001194135.2 Octopus bimaculoides
GATATGGAGGAAGACAGGGTGATATCCGAAAGAGAGGAACGACAAACACTTGTCAAAGTCTGGGTTTTGTAGTCCTAGTAACCACAGCTTTTGAGATGGAGATTTCTAACCTAGTCCAGTCGCTTCCTCGCCTCATTTTACATGTCCCTGTAAATTTTCGCCGCAATCCGAGCACGCCTACTGCCATTGAACCCTGCATAACCACTAAATGAGACACGCAAACATACAACTTTCGGCCATTTCACTTTTATATAGAGAGATAAATTCCATTTTTTCCTTTGTACCTTCTGAACCGTTTGCTACTTCTCGAATTATTAGTTATATCTGTTCGCGATTGGTACTACCTTATTCATGAATAATGTTTCCAAAATTCACGCGAGGAAATATCTCCGAAAGCCATATATAAATCATTTCATGCTATGTCCGGCACACTTTTTTTCCTTACTTTTCACTAATAGCTTTGTTGATCTGTAATTAAATTTTATAATCGTATGAGTCTTTGAAGCATTCATCTAATCTGATTGTGAACTTTTTTTCGAAACGTTTATTATTGCTTGTTATTACAATAATATTATTGCAGTTAAAGCATTGTAAGCTGTAATGAAGCGGGATCTAACAAAAGTTCTCTGCTAGATCTTCCATAATCATTATTGTTAGCTGCAGCTCGGAATTCTTCCTCTTTTCCACTTACACAGATGGTAGGTAATCAAAATAATGTGAACGGACGTTTGACATTAAATGAAACTTATGTACATGCTGTATACATAAATTCCTGTATACATTCGCGATGGCAGTTAAGGAATCCGGGGAATGGAAACTGTCGGCCCCGTAGACATCTTCAGACAGCATTCAGGCATACCCCTTGAATTAAAGATGTTACATTTGCACTTACGGGAAAATCTTTGCCCCGCATCTTCTTTGTTGGTGGCGAGTATGTATATGTGAGGACAGCGGTAAAGAAACCTAAATGCTGCACTTGTAAAAGTACACATTGTTTCAATGATTTCTGCACAGTGGTGAAACATGGGGAACCTGAGATCTGCTTTGCCGCCATCGCTCATACCGCAGATACATCAACAATAACAACAGAAAGCGCAGCAACACAAACAACGTTATCAGCACGTCCGATAAGCGGGTCTGTTTTACACATAATTGTGGTTGTGTTTACAATAATTTTCACAGTGGCTTTCCTTGCTAAAAGAACAGTAAACACTACTAACAAGGAAGGGAGAAGCATTGAATAAATCCCTTTAAAAGAAAAAAAATCCTTTAATCTCCGAATACACACAAAAGTGAATTCGAACAAGATAAACAGAATTTTATAAAGGTAAACGAAATAAAAAGTCGCAAAAACATCAGGTACATCCTTAAGTACAGATAATGGTAATTCAATATCCAAAGGCGTAAATTTGCACGACAGACAAAAGCAGCAGCAGCAGCAGTAGCAGCAGCAACAACAACTATATATCAACAGCACACAACAATAACAAAATAAAAACTCCCTCGAAGACTCGAGCAAGACAAAGACCTTTGATAAAAAACGTACAAGATACACAAGAAGTTCACAGAACAAGGATGGCAAGATTCTCATATTACAGTGAATTTTATGCAAATTTTGAGCAGCAACTGTTAAAATATCCTTTCGAGGAACCTACACTTAACTCCGTGTCCAGGTGTCTAACATGAACTCCTTAACCGAATCATAGACGACGGCAATTAGAATGAGGAAATGGGGGGGAAAAAAGTCTTTTACAGTAACATCAACAGCAAAAAGCAGACTACGAACCAGTCCCACTTCTTTATAAGGAGGGGACCTGACGGAGTCGAAGAAGATCGTCTGACTTACTGAAAAACTTATAAAAGACCTTATTCCAAATGGAAAAAAATTGGAACAGGTGAAGAAGGGCAAGAAATTGTACACTTCTTCAGATGTACCCCTACTTGCACATTTTTTAAAGGAGGAATGCCTCTTCTTTGTAAGAGAGTTGGGTTCGCTCTAGTAAGGAGGAGGAGGAGGAGAAATCTCCGGTGAAGAGAAGCACGTCTCTCGTGAAGTGGAACCTATCACGATCTTAAATGAAATCGTTTTTACAGCTCTTTACAAAGTCAGCTCGGAGAAAGTGGAGGACATGTCAGATGCCCGAGGATGATCAAGAGGAAATGCTGGTCTAATGGTTCAATTTGAATATATTGAACTATCGGATCGGTTATTAAGTAAGTATATCTCTCCGTTGTATATGTTTCAATTGAATTGTACTTTGGCATAACAATTTTAATCGCTGAGTTATGGGATCGTAAGTAACATAACACCGGCTGTCAGTGGTAGTGGTACACACATACACACACGCATACACACACACACACACACACACACACACACACACACACACACACACAC
>NC_068985.1:20250861-20251693 GCF_001194135.2 Octopus bimaculoides
AACTGGATCCTATAAAGGAGCTGTTGTGGTAGCAGACCACGAAACATGGTTGAAATTCCTTCCTTGTTTTTATTGCTACTTTTATGCAATCTGTAAATTATTCTAAATCAGAAATCATTACCTATTCCAGCTGTTGTTGTTGTTGTTGTTGTCGGGTATCGTCACCGTCGGCCATCATTATCATCATCGGCGTCGTCACCACAACCACCACGACCAACACCATCATCATAACTACTATCGTCGTCGTCGTCGTCGTCGTCGTCGTCGTCGTCCACATCCTCCTCCTCCTCCTCCTCCTCTTTTCACTAGTTTCTCCCCAGCTTCTGCTGTTCTACCAACTGTGCGTTCATGTTCCTGAGATGCGTGCAGCATTGTATTTTGGGGGGGAAGTGTAGACTTCATGTGGGGGTACGTTACATCTGTTTTAAAGTTGTTGCGGAATGTATTTTGTTTTTCTTGGCGATATTTTAGTGTTTCGGCTGTTTGGGGTATAGAATATGTTCTGTGTGGACTCTCCCCACAACATAAATAACAGCAACAGCAGCAGCAACAACAACAATAATAACAATAACCTTAATTAGAAAATATATTCACAAGAATAACTCCATAAAAAAACAAATAAAAAATATGCAAATAGAGCAACAGCAACTGCAAGAACAACTAACAAAAATAACAACAACAACAATACCTCTCTCCCTTTTCTCTTTTACTCTCTTTTACTTGTTTCAGTCATTTGACTGCGGCCATGCTGGAGCACCGCCTTTAGTCGAGCAAATCGACCCCAGGACTTATTCTTTGTAAGCCTAGTACTTATTCTATCGAGTCTCTTTTG
>NC_068985.1:20251703-20253425 GCF_001194135.2 Octopus bimaculoides
CACACACACACACACACACACACACACACACACACACACACACACACACACACACTCAGGCAATTTCGATGTTTTGAAAAGCGTCAGAATGATCTCTAGAATGCTTCAATGTGAAATTGCCCAATTTGCTTCCGATCAACCTGATCATTGTAGAGAGGAATATATATTTTTTTCGGATAAGGATAGCACAGGATTTCCACAATTAAAGATATTCGGCATCCAGAGCACAAGCTTGTGATTAAGTATGGTCAATGTAGAAAGTATGCATGGACAGGGCTTAGTTACTCGAAATTGAACGCGTAATTTCAGTCGCGGAACTGCCCACAGAGATTGGGTTACTGAGCCACTTAAACTTGAGTCAACAAGGGTGATAGCCAACTACCGGTAGTAGATAGAATCGCTTGTGCGTCGGATGAAATACTTAGCGGTATTACTTCAAATCTTTACGTTCTGAGTTCAAATTCCTTTCCGGTCAACTATACCTTTTATCCTTTCGTCATCGATAAAATAAGGACCAGTTGAATAATAAGGGTGTGTGTGTGGGGTGGTAATTGACTAGCTCCTTGCCTTCAAATTTCAAGCTCTATGCCTATATTATAATGAATTATCATGCCGATGTTTCATGTTACATTTATGTATTAAGCAGAACAAGAGGAGACACGTGGGCTAAAGAGGCGTTTGAAGAGGTTACAGAATGCGCGACGTAAAGACTTTGGCAAAGTAACTATAATAATAATAATAATAATAATAATAAAGACCAAATATATAGTGCGTGTGTGAGTTTCATTGGCAAAATATGACCATCCCCAAGTATAACAATATATATTATGTGTTTATTGTTATTGTTGTTCTTACATATTTACATGATATAACCTCAACTTTTCTTTCTTCTTTCTATGTTTTTCTTTTGTTGTTGCATTAGCCTTTTTTACTGTTTCAAACACATTGGATTTTATACGGCCAATAAAATAATCAATCATGATCATCACCATAATCATCATCACCACTAGCATCACTGTTATCATCATCATCATCATCATCATCGTCGTCGTCGTCCTCGTCGTCGTTGTTATTGTTGATGCCGATAATGATGATGATGATGATGATGATGATGATGATGATGATGATGATGATGATGACAATGGTAATGATGGGTATAATTGTTATTAAGATCACGACAATACTTTCTGAAACAGACATGAAAATCTCACATTCGCTTAATGTTCTGAGAGAAAATCATAAAGGTCACAGACCTCTTCATTAAACACCCCGTCCCCGTACACTGGAACATATATGCGTGCGTATGTATATAAGTGTGTGTGTATGTGTGTATATATGTGTATATATATACGGGTGTCAAAGTGAATATGTGTGTATGTGTATGTGTGTATGAATATATAGACGTACACACACACACACACATACATACATACATACAAACATACATACATACATACATACATACATACATACATACATACATACATACATACATACATACATATATGCATAAGCATTCAAAGTGTAAACTATGATTTGTTGTGGCTTACGTAGTTTGAAAGAAGAAATCCAACGCGGACGACAGAAAGATAAATAAACACAGTTGATTTATTTATTTATTTATTTATTTAAACAAGAAATATAATTGGTTGATATGTTGATTAATTTGATACGATGATCAAATGATCAATATATATCATTATATATTATATACGTATATAT
>NC_068985.1:20253777-20254367 GCF_001194135.2 Octopus bimaculoides
TATATATATATATGTACATGCATATATATATACAAACATATATATAATGTATATACATATATATATGTATATATATATATTTACATAGTATATATGTATATAATGTTTATACATATATATATATATGTACGCATATATATATATATATATATATATATATATACATATACATATATATAGACACACACACATTTGTATTTTAATGTTTCGCTTAGGCATAGGCATACCAGGTTATCACCTGGTGTTAAAACTCAATATATGATTCAGAATAAACCGTCGGTCGAGTAAAAAAAACATTATATGAAATTAAATAAGCAACAAGAAATAATGCAATGAACTTCATAAGCTTACAGTTGTTCTTCCTATAGGATGTAGTGCACTCACTAGGTGCTTGTGCATTAGTTTGTAGTTTCTTCGGAACTCCTAACTCAAGTGCACACTTCCTTTTAAAAGTTCCGGGGAAGCTATAACGTGACGCAGAAACACTCAGCTGTGAGTGCATTACAGCCTATAGCAGAAACAGGTGTAGCCTAATGAAGTTCAGTGCATGATTTCCTTTTCCATTCATTTACTTATATATATATATATAT
>NC_068985.1:20254998-20257856 GCF_001194135.2 Octopus bimaculoides
AATGATGACAAAATTTTATATACATATATTCGCGTGCGCACACATACGCACATATTCATATATGTATTTATATATCGTGGTATGTGTTGCGCGGGAAAAATAAAGGTGACGAATTTTTTTTTTTAACTGTTTGGGTTGGAAAATGATCAGCAGGCGAGAAGAACGTGTTGCGGTTACAGTCTGTTTTGGTTGTGATTGAGTGAATACAGAGAAAAATATACAGAAGAAATCACATGAAATAGGAAGGTTCATATTGTGCGAGTAAGAAGAAAATTTACGACAGTGGCAACGATAAAGGTAGAAGAAAGAAACAGGAAAAAAGAAAAATAAATGAAAGACGGTAAAAATAAAATACTGAATGAAAGAAGAGAAACGGGTAGATAGAACTGGAGAACGAATGGGTAGAAGGACGAATGGAAGGAAGAAATGAAAGAATTTCTATGTGAATACAAATAAAAGATAGAACGATAAACGGAGCAGGAGGGACAGGCTGAGGATGAAGAGAGACTAGAAGAGCAAAGTAGAGGGACGCGGAGAGGTTGTCGAAAGTGGGGAGGTTGTTATAAGAAAAACAGAAGAAAGGCAGAGAATAATCGCAGTAAAGAAGAAAGTCGTGGAAAAGTTATCTCGGTGTTATTTTTGTTGGATACGGTCAGATTTACTGCTATATACCCAACAATTACGGCGGAAAGCTCTTGCAAGTCTAACGTGTCACGCACAAACACACGAATACGCACAGGTCGACACACAAGCAGACACACACACACACACACACACACGCACACGCACGCGCGCGCGAATATATACACATATACATACACACATACTATCGCGCGTATCATATAAACAGAAATACACACTCGCGCACGCACGCACGCACGTGTATTGACACGCATATATAAACATCCACCCACACACACATATACACACATATATACACGTACATATACACGTACGTACATACATACATATATATTTCATATATATATATATATATATATATATATATATATATTTATATGCGTATATACGTATGTATAGAAATATATTTATGCTTATCGAAGTACATGTTCACAACAAACATACAATGTGCATAGCGAAGTTACGCATCTAGGCGCATACTTACAGATATATAGATACAAGAGAGAGAGAGAGAAACCCCCGTTGTTCTAACATTTGGAGAGAATTAGTAAGGTGGATAGTTAGGTAGATGATTTTTCTTGAGAAATACCTTCTTTTTTTACACATTTACACATCTGTGTCTCTGCCCGTCGATCGATCTCTCGACGAGCTCATAGCATCTCCTGTCACTCAGGCGCACAGACAAGCCTGTATGTCTGCAATCTACTACCTATGTCTTTGTACATGCGCCGAGCGTGAGTACCCTAAGAGTGTGCGAAGAACGGCAAGACAAATACAAAACAAGATATACGGACGAGTCCTAACGAATGTAGTTAAGTGATAAAAAGAAAAGAAAAAAAAAAATAGAAAAGGAAAAAAAATCAAGATAAAAAAAAAACAGAAATTTTTTACAAAACAACCAAAGCTAAAAAACGGAAATATTATCACAAAGTGGTCGAAAGAGAGCAGCGTAAGGACTACCAATTTTTAACCCTAAGGAACACAACCTCCACCACTAACAGCAACGAAAACAACACCAGTATTATCACAATCAGTGCCATTATTTCCATTAGCATTATTTAGTACCGAATACAGTGCGAATATGTCGGAAAAGCGGCGCTACTCCGAATTGACACACACTTCAGTGAGACAATCTATTCCACATCACAACTGTTACGCTCTCCAATTGGCGATGCTAGGTAAGTCTCTTTTCCTCGCTCTTTCTCACACCCTCTCACTCTCTGTCTCTCCCCACTTCTCTTTCTCTCTCTTTCTCTCTCTCTCTCTCTCTCTCCGTCGCTGTTTCTGTCTCTACCTCGTTTCATGTCTCTCCTTTAAGAGATACAAGTCACCCGTCACCTGTGCGTTTCCCCGTACACAGGTACTTCTTTTATATAAGTACGAACACGACCAATCACACACACACACACACACACACACACACACACACACACACACACACACACACACACACACACACACACACACACACACACACACACACATAACACACTCGCCTCACAAACGAGTAAAATATATTATGTCTATGGTTTACGATGAATCCACAGGTGTGGTGTGATATGAGACTAACTTAACTCGTCATAGATACATATTTCCTTATTTTTTCCTCTTCCTATTCTTCTTCTTCTTCTTCTTCTTCTTCTTCTTCTTCTTCACATAGACATTTCTTGTTTTTTTCTTTTACACAGACATTGTCATCATTATGATTCATAATATTCTTCTGCAAGAATAATTGGACTCTTATGTAAACACACACACACACACACACACACACATTTTGACAGGTGATATACACGAAACGCCAGCTTCAGAGAAACAGCTCTCGTATCCATGAATGACGTGTTTTAGTGTATGTGTATATAATCTATCTATCTATCTATCTATCTATCTATCTATCTACTTGTCTGTCTGTCTATCTACAGACGCATAGACACACCTATATGTATATATATATATATATATATATATACACACATACTTATTTTGACAGGTGTTATGTATGAATCTCCAACGTCGGAGAAACTACTGTTTCTAAATTTGTGTGTGTGTATATGTGTGCACACGCGCACGTGCTTGTGTGGCTTGTATGTGTACGTGTGAATGTGTGTGTGTGTGTGTGTGTGTGTGTGTGTGTGTGTTTGATTGTTATTTGATTTATATAACGCGTTTCTTTAATATACATTTAATGGTCTGCACAATGCATATTTCTTTGTAAT
>NC_068985.1:20267102-20268479 GCF_001194135.2 Octopus bimaculoides
TTTTCCACTAAATTCAAACGTGCAAGTACTCTAAATTGAATCAAGTATTCCTCAGGGTATGGTATAGTTCTCAGATAATATTACATCACCGAATTGATGTAAATGTCGACTATCTCTTTCTTGTGGCTCAGGGACAGCTTCCTACTGGCCCGTTTCTAGATATTACTGGCCCATTTCTCGATAGTTTAGAAAGAAAACCCTAACATTATTGAACATAAACGTCATTCAGAACCCCTGTCAATTAAAAAATCACTTTTATCTTCTTTTTCTCCTATTATAAAATCGTATGTCTCCTACACTCATTCACGAAGAAGAAAAAGTGTGTATAAACACAAAACAAACACTGCACAGCAAGAAGAACTAAAAACTATGCGTACAAATAAAAAACAACTACAACAAAGCAGTCACATTCGACCCAAAGCTATCGGTGGTAAGAGTAGCTTGAATCTAATATAACCAAACAACCAAACAAGAAAAACAGCAAAAAAAAAAGAAGAAAGAAGGAAAATCGGTAAACATTCAAAATGAGACTACTCTAACGGAACGGCCAGTGTCTGACAATAGTGGCCATCAAACGAAAAAGGAAGTGATAAGAGAACAATAGAACAAAGAATAGTACTTTAGAAGTACTATGTGTGTTTACAATGCAGCACAATTATAACCCAACTAGTGACAGCGTGATTTAACAAACATAAATAAAAATAAGAGAAGCAGAAACTTTCAAAGGCAAGAACATCTATATCGAAACTGACTAACAAATATACGCAAATATATACTGAAAACAAGCAAGATACTAGAAATTGAAGAAAAATATAATGAAGACAATGAAATCAATACACCAAGGTACCATGAAATCTCTGAGTTCACAGACGAGGAGGTGAAACATAACTTAAGAACGTACATCAGAAACCAATACACACCGATAACTTTCCAAATAACAGTATTAACAATCAATCTCGGCAATGTTAATATCTCAGCGGTTTCACAGAGAACAGCAATCGGGAGTTTCTAAGATGAGGAGTAAACCTGAAGAATTACTATTCGTACAGATGTCACAAAAGATATAATAATAATAATGATGATGATGATGATGATGATAATAATAATAATAATAATAACAACAGTAATAATAATAATAATAATAATAATAATAATAATAATAATAACAACAGTAATAATAATAATAATAATAATAATAATAATAATAATAACAAGTAACTGCAGAATATGTGGCGATGGACAAGAAACAATAAATCATTATCTCTGGCTGCCCAGTCCTGGCTAAGAAGGAATATATTCACAGACACGACAGAGCTGGGACCTATATACACTGGAAGCTATGCCAACACTATGGAATAACAACAGAAAAAAGATGGT
>NC_068985.1:20269229-20270624 GCF_001194135.2 Octopus bimaculoides
TAATAATAATAATAATAATAATAATAATAATAATAATAATAATAATAATAATAATAATAATAATAATAATAATAATAATAATAACGGTCAATATGATTGCGGGAGGCGACATTTTTTGACATCTCAGATAATAGCTAAAAGAAGAGACAGCGTGTAAAACAAACCAAATCTAGCAAGAGAAAATCTTAGAATCGATAGCATGTCAAATGTATGACGGAGTGGCCTAAACATTATCCACCTGGACATTGCCAGAGGGTTCTACACTCTGCTAAGAACAGTTACACATAATAGAGAAACTTTTCGTACAAACTTTCTCTATCATGTCGAAAGGCTGGGCAACCCTCATCTCTAAAAAGTTAGATAAACACCACCAATCCAAAAGAATTACATTTGCTATCATTTGTCTATTCACAATACGTGAAACCTCAGCACCCACAACTCTGGTAGACTGCAAGAACATCTTAAAAATAGAAAATTTTATCAGATGACTATAAGGAATGTCATAAAGAAACATAGATGACAGGACTAACTCCTCAGTAGACAAAGTGATAGTAGAAAATAACACACGAAAGAGAGAAAACTAAAGTATAGCTTGGAGTGACTATAGTAAAACATTTGATGGTATCTCAACTGTTGTATAGTGGAAACACATTAAATAACTAAGGTTGCAGCAATACCAAGAGTTTCTGTCAACCATGTGTAAATCTGGGTAAGAGAAATAGAAAAGAATTGAAGAGAAGATAACTAAATTATTCTCGTGAACAAATTGTCCGACACTGATACACTTAAAGTATCGACTGCAATAGAGAACCGGTAAATTATTTCTTGTATACGGATTATATCCCAATGGTCTAAATACCCATATAAACGCTCGGCATGCCAGAAATAGTAGCTATATCTTTAAATCACACCAAATCGTTGGAGGAAATATATATAGGTTATGTAGTTATAGATACTTCAATAGAAATAAGAAAAATAATGTTAAGAGAGACGGTATGGTCCCAGCTGAAATGTCTTTAATCATTGGTCTGTTCAATAAGACATGACCTACAGCTAAGTTACATAATCAAGTTAGATAAAGAGCACAGTGCTACATACACAAATTATATACGTGTGTGTGTGTGTGTGTGTGTGTGTGTGTGTGTGCGTGCGTGCGTGCGTGCGTTCGTTCGTTCTTGGATGTATGTGTCGTGTGTGTATGTGCATATGAGTGTGTATATGTGTGTGTTGATATCTCTCCAGACATGCTGCCGTATATCTGAAGAGACGTCAATATTGTCCGGTTGCAATAATCGGCGAAAATCCAACAGTAACATTCTGTCTACTTATATACCACAACCAGTGGTATATTGTTTTAACTTTTGACGATAAATCATATATATATATATATATATA
>NC_068985.1:20271053-20276386 GCF_001194135.2 Octopus bimaculoides
GGTATATATGTATATGTATATATATGTGTTTGTGTGTCTGTGTTTGTCCCCTCAACATCGCTTGACGACCGATGCTGGTGTGTTTACGTCACCGTAACTTAGCGGTTCGGCAAAAGAGACCAATAGAATAAGTACTAGGCTTACAAAGAATAAGTCCTTGGGTCGATTTGCTCGACTAAAGGCGGTGCTCCAGCATGGCCGCAGTCAAATGACTGAAACAAATAAAAGAGTAAAGAGTAAGAGTATGTATGTATGTATGTATATATGTATGTATGTATGTATATATGTATGTATGTATGTATATATGTATGTATGTATGTATAGCTGACAAATAATATGCAGCCCGCACAAGTAGCGGGCAAAGTCAGCGAATCAGATTAATGTGAGGAGCACACTTAATATCAACATAAACATACACTAGCTATATTTATATCTCTCCAATCATTTAATCTTACATATTAAGTTCCAGGATTTAACTATAGTTTGTGTATAATGTGTTAGAAACTAAATTAGCTAACAAATATTGCTTTCTAATATTTAGGCTGCAGAAGTCAACGAGCTGGCAGAATCGTTAATACTCCGGGTAAAATGTTTTGCGGTATTTCGTCCATTTATCTACGTTCTGAGTCCAAAGGCTATCGGAGTCGACTTTGCCTATAATCCTCTCGGTGTCGCTAAAACAAGTACCAGCTGAGCACTGGCGTCCATGTAATCGATTTGTGCCCTCCCTTAAAATTTCAGGCCTAGTGCCTTTAGAAGAAACGAAAATTTAGGGCACATCTGGGTAGCGAGCTGGCAGAATACGGGCAAAATACTTAGCGGCATTTCTTCCTTTTATCTACATTCTGGGATCAAATGCCACTGGTGTCGACTTTACCTTTGGGGGGTCGATAAAATAAGTACCAGTTGAGCACTGGGGTCGATGCAATCGACTTAGTCCTTCCCCAGAAATTGCTGGCCTTGTGTCAAAATTTGAAACCGCCACACACCAGAGAGGATGCATTGTCGATAAAGTCGTCCCAAATACTTAATTGGTATGTATCTTTTCTCTTTCCAAGTTTCACATGCATGAGAATGTTTTTACTGAATCCTTCGACTGTTTGGAGTAAGGCCTTCTAGGGATTTGGTATTCGTAGCATATCCATATATTAGAAACAGCTTATAGGTTTCACGCCGGGCGAAATGCTATAATGGAATACTTTCACTGCAACACAGTACCATAGCTTACATTTCAGTCCCCACAACATGGCACAGTTCCGGAATCGATCTATCGTCTTCGGAAGTCATTAGGATTTCTATATCCAAATAGATTCCACCCGATCACGCCGGGCGAAATGCTTAGCGGTATTTTGTCTGCCGCTACGTTCTGAGTTCAAATTCCGCCGAGGTCGACTTTGCCTTTCGTCCTTTCGGGGTCGATTAAATAAGTACCAGTTACACACTAGGGTCGATGTAATCGACTTAATCCCTTTGTCTGCCCTTGTTTGTCCCCTCTATGTTTAACTCCCTGTGGGCAATAAATAAATGAATAAATGTAGCTATATGAAATCTGAGCCGATAGGTTTTTCTCTTATCTGTATAGTCTGATCCAACTTGTCCCTGCTGTTGTTGATGAATGTACAGCCAATATTGTTTTTTCATCTGCTCATCTAATTTCTCAGCACTCAAGGGCTCTTACGACCAAAAGCTTCTACAAACCCAGAAAGCCTTCAAGTGATTCTTAATACTACATGCGCAACAAATGGAATTATTTTACTGCAACACAGTACCATAGCTTACCTTTCCGTTCCCACAACATGGCACAGTTCCGGAATCGATCTATCGTCTTCGGGAGTCATTAGGATTTCTATATCCATATAGATTCCATCCGATCACTTGCTTTTGGTTACTTCAGTTCTTACCTCCTATCTTCTACCTATACTGTTTCTCAAATGTGACGACTAGCCAAAAGTTAAGGACGTCAGCAATATCCTTTAGCCTAACCCGTGTGATACACCGCTCCAAGCACTGTTGTGCGAGCTTCTAGGCAGGTGCATAACGCAGTAGTGTGGTTTGTTTGCTTTCTTCTTGTCTTCTGCTTCTACTATAGTACGTAGAGTTCTATCGTGTAGTACTTGGCCGACAACACATATGTTATGACACACATCAACGTGAGATAACTCTTTGAATGGCATGAAAATAGCTCTCGTGTCTTTTGTTATACAGAGATAAATTCATTTTCGTTTTCTCGTCACTGGATAAGCGACTGAGGTATGGATGCATCTACCTTTGTCACACAGTTCTGCTCTGAAGATTTTTCCTGGTAATTCATATTTAGGAATCATCTGTTTGAATTGGCTTCTGTGAAAGAAAAATGACTGGAAAGTCTTTCTCTGATTGTCTGTTTGAGTTCTCCATTTATTCTGTCGCTTGACGAAACGTGCGTGCAAGCATGCGCGCGCTGTTATATCTACTGTTGTTGTTGAGTCGTTTAAATTGTTCAAAATAATGTTATTTTCTTTCAGAAAATCATTATATTTTTCGGGAAATAAATGTAATCTGCTGAGGAATTATATTTGTTTTTTTTTCCAGTTTATTGTTTGTCAAAAAACGCACATGTTTTCCTTCGTGTGTGTGTGTGTGTGTGTGTGTGTGTGTGTGCGCGCGCGTATATATATGTATATATAAATGTGTGTGTGTGTGTGTGTGTGTGTGTGTGTGTGTGTGTGTGTGTGTGTATTTAGGTGTGCGTGATTTTCAGGATTTTTAGGCTTGTAACTAATCTGTTTGTTTAGGAGTGGTGAAAAAGAAACATTTCTTCTTCGCAAATTTAGGTATTTTTTTTTTTTACTCCAAACGGGGATGAAACAATGCAATAAGGTCTACATATAAAAAAAATATATATATGTGGCACAAAAATTCACGACGTGAGAAAGCCAGACGTTAAAACATGTCCAATTAACTCAAAATACAGGTACAACATCGATGATAATAACACTTTCTATTATAGGTACAAGGCCCGAAATTTGGGGGGGGGGCTAGTCGATTATAACGACTCCAGTGCGTAACTGGTACTTATATCATCGACCCAGAAAGGATGAAAGGCAATGACGACCTCAGCAGCATTTGAACTCAGAACGTAAAGACAGGCAAAATACCGCATCTCGCAGAGGTATAGTTGTTAGTGACTCCAATCCAGGTATGGGTGTAAAGTTCATCTCGAATAGACATTATTCCCACTTCTTATGATATTCAGGGTATGTGTTATGGGGAATTGTTCATAATACGTGATCTGAGTGTGCTCAGCAAGAGGTTCTGCAGATTATCCTCGCCGACGCCCAGGTGTGACATCTAGGGTAATAGTAATAGGGGACTGATAAGTGTCGAAGGCTGTGTATGTATTGAACTCGAGAGCTTAATAAGATACTTATCCCTACTTATCGATCTCGAAAGGATGAAAGGCAAAGTTGACCTCGGCGGAATTTGAACTCAGAGCGTAGCGACAGGCGAAATAACGCTAAGCATTTCGTCCAGCGTGCTAACGATTCTGCCAGTTGACTGCCAGTGCTCAACTGATACTTATTTTAGGATCTCCGAGAGGATGAAAGGCAAAGCTGACCTAATAATAATAATAATAATAATAATAATTTCATATATTTTCTTTGCTACTAGGGTGAGGGATGGAAGGGGGGAAAATAGACATTCATAAAGTGTGGTAATTTACGTAGAAAATCAAATGAGAAAAAATATAATCGCATATAAATATATGTAATAAGCAAATAATGAAAAAGGAGGACCTCTATCTAGAGCCATTCGAGAAACGCCAGGGATCGAAGATCACCATAAAAATCAAGGACAAGGACCCTCTTCAGCTGTGGATCTCTAGCCTTTAGGAGTATACTTCGATCAGTTCCATACACTTTTACAATTTTCACCACTCTCACCTAACTTTCAGAAAATTAACTTGAGGACAGCACCCACCACTTTTCTTTTGTTGCGTATAATTTTGCGTACAATTGCGTACAATTTTGTCATTCCTTGCCAGTTTTTGTCTCCCCTCCATCGTCTCAAAATGAAAGAGAGGTCCTCTCGGTTTCCCGATCATCAGCTCCCGATACTGAAATAAGGCGATTTCTTTTTTTCCACTATCGACGAAGCTGCGACTGGAGATACTCTGAAAACAATTGATAAGCTAGTGGTGGTGGTGGTGGTGGTGGTGGTGATAGTTTTTATTAGAATAGTTTGATTTACATTTTCACCACGCTTTACCTTTGTAATTGTTTTGTTTTTAACTGTATTTGTTTAATTACTTACGTTTTTTCTTTCAATTCTATCCCTGTGTTTGTATTAGTTTTTTCTTTATTTGTTTAGTCTTGTGCTAACTGCAAATTTCTAATTTTGTTGCTTTGCGGAAAATGAAATTATTTTATAGGAAAAATTATGAAGAAAATGGTGATAAATATTTATTTCTATGACCTTACAGTCTAAGTGTGGAGGTGCAATGGCCCAGTGGTTAGGGCATCAGACTCGTGGTCATAGGATCGCGGCTTCGATTCCCAGACCGGGCGTTGTGTTTATTGAGCGAAAACACCTAAAGCTCCCCGAGGCTCTGGTAAGGGGTGGTGGTGAACCCTGATGTATTCTTTCACCACAACTTTCTCTCACTCTTTCTTCCTGTTTCTGTTGTACCTGTATTTCAAAGGGCCAGCCTTATCACACTCTGCGTCAGGCTGAATCTCCCCGAGAACTAAGTTAAGGGTACACGTGTCTGTGGAGTGCTCAGCCCCTTGCACGTTAATTTCACGAGCAGGCTGTTCTGTTGATCGGATCAACTGGAACCCTCGTCGTCGTAACCGACGGAGTGCCACGACATTCTGAGTGCCAATCTTGAGGGGATCGATTTTATCTATAGTCTTTTCGAGGTCGATAAAATAAATATCAGTAAAATGTTGAGAAATCTAATTGCCTTTACATTCTCAACATAATTTTAAAAAATTTTATCTTTCATCTTTTCTATTTTATTTATTTCAGTCATTAGACCGCGGCCATGCTGGTGCACTGCTTCGAAGAATTTTAGTCGAACGAATCGACCATAATACGTATTTTCCCTTTTAACCCTGAACTCATTCTATCGGTCTCCTTTGCCGAACCGTTATGTTACGGGAACGTAAACACACCAACACCAGTTGTCATGTGACGGTGGTGGACAAACACTGCTATAAATGCACACGCACACGCTCACTCATATACATACGCATACACACAGACACGTTCATACTCACGCGCGCGCATACACACAGACACGTGCATGCAGCATTGTTTTTAGCGAGTGTCATATGGTGATTGTATGTCAC
>NC_068985.1:20276871-20278394 GCF_001194135.2 Octopus bimaculoides
TGGAACCCTCGACGTCGTAAGCAACGGAGTGCCAACAACAGCTGGAGTTGAAATAATCGACTCCTCCAAGTTACATCCGAGCTAGAACTTAATGTTATTAACGTTTCCAACGTTGTGTTTTCGATCTTTTAATTCATCACCTAGTTCACCTCTATCTCCCTGAGGTGTACGTGCATGCAGCATTGTTTTTAGCGAGTGTCATATGGTGATTGTATGTCACAACTAATTTGATTTGTTATGAGGTTGGTCTTGATGTTACTTTAGTGCTTTGTTTCTAGAGTTAGATTAAAGACTATGCGAATCGTGGTATATTATTGGTTGATAATCGCGTGGAGTATAATATATTAAACGAGTTGTGTTACTGTATTACATGACGATAGTGTCGAATATGATATTTGTGATTATACTGTATGATACATGTTATGTGAATTGCGTTATTTTATTGCTGGTAGGTGATTATGTGCCTATATTGTGAAAGTTGTGTTATATTTCTGGGAGATGATGGTACCGAAAGTGTACTGCGTGATTTGTGCAACTGAATTCAAAGAAGTCTTACAGAGAATATGAACTGTGCCTAGAAGGATGACTTTTGTTAATTGTTTGAAAATCTGTAAATTCTGGAATGTATTTTAAAATGATTTTGTTCATGAATGTTTATTTATTTATTTATCTATTATCACGCCTATTACTTTGATTGTTACTGATATTGTTTTAACTTTCATAACTCAATATCATGCTTTATTCAAATTAAAAGTTTGTTCTTGTTCTTTGATAGATTTATCAACTTCTTTTCGCACTATGTTTTAGATCTCCTTTTTAGTTTGGACAGGTATATTTCAGAGCATCGTAGTTGTTAGGCCATTGTTAACAGCGTTAGAACTTACGCGGCCTACCGGTGCGAAAATTTTCACGCATGAACAAAAAGGGTAGCGTCACCTCCCATCTGCATTAGTTGTGGCGGGGAAAAAAAGTCGGATATTTTTTGAACGCACCTCGTACAAACGAGTTTAGCACTTACTTATAACAGTTCTTTGTTTTCATGTCGATCTGTAGTTGGCATATTGACCAATGGAAATAATTTCTTGTCTGGCCATGTTTGTGAATATATCCTGTCTTTTCAACAACTGAACAGCGAGAAATGATGTAATCATTTGTTTCTCCATATTGTTTGTATTGTCTTAACCTGATATTAGCCTCTTATTCTATTATTTCGTTTTGTAGTTTATGTAACAATGCATTGATACTCTCCGGCTAAAATCACTCGTTCTGTTTATCCTTTGTTTTCGATCTTTTGAGCAATTTTTGGCTTTCAAATTAACTCACAACTTCTCTGTCAAATCTTACTAGGCGTAGAGGTTTTTCTCTATATTATTTTTGTTTATCCTTTGTGTTGTGTCGTCCTCATTTAAGACTTCATATTCTGTGTAAGCCAAGTACCTATTCTATCGCTATCTTTTGCCAAAATGCAAAGTTACAGGGACATAAACACACCAACATCAGCTGTCAATCGATGATGGTGGTGG
>NC_068985.1:20278864-20285269 GCF_001194135.2 Octopus bimaculoides
AGAGAGAGAGAGAGAGAGAGAGAGAGAGAGAGATCTGCTTTATGATGGCAGTTTCAGCTTTCAGAACACTTTGTAATTTAATAGTTTTCCGAAGTTCATAAATTTACATAACTTTCAATTTATTATGAAGAAGCTATAATATATAACCGGGATTGCTACTTTATTAACGCCTTATCTTGTTTCTAACGTTGGGTTCAGTTACCAATATTAGTCTGACTCTTCTGGTGTACTCTATTCTAATTTTCTCTTTCATGTCTGTGTGTTATATCTTATCAGTTTCATCTACTTCCGATTTTTTTTTGTACGGTCGGTTATCTTATTTCAGTATCCGAATCTAATTCAATGTTCTCAGTTTGAATTAATTTACTTCTTATAGTAACTCAAGCGCTCTTGCAATGCTCATCCTCATCCAGGGCTTCATCGCTGCTGAAGGAGGAACACCTCCCTGGACTCCTTCTGCTGCTGTGTGTCTTTGGCCAGTAGTAGCCATATAAGCCCCAGGTAGGAGGTGAGATCATCTTGCGAACTTGTCTTTGGTCGCTTCTTGATCTTGTCCATTGTCATGGTGTCCATTCTGCCACCCTGGCTGCTGCCCATCTGTTGCCCTTCAGTCGCATGATGTAGTTATCTCATCTCTATTTGTTCTCCTTGATGTTCCTATGATGTCGTTGACTCTCGTGTACTGTCAAATCCAGGCATTGGTTTTCTTGTTCCGCAATGTGATGCCGAACATGATTTGTTCCATTTTCTGTTGGGCTACAGTGAGGGCATTCATGATAGTAGTGTTGAGAGCTCATCCTTCACTGTTGTATATCAGGATGCGCTTGCTGAAGATCTTTATTTTAATTTTCATATACTGATTAAACTCATATAGAGTTTAATAGGTTCTCTTGTTTGTTGTTATTTCTAGTGAAATATTTAAAATCATTTACATAGAGTGCTCAGAGAGCCACTTTGCATTTTATATATTTAATCTTTTACTTGTTTCAGTCATTGGACTGCGGCCATGCTAGACCATATCTTTGAAATGTTCAGCGGAACAAATCGACCCTAGCATTTAAATTTTTAAGTCTGGTGCCTACTCTATTGGTGTTTTTTTTGCTAAGTTAAGGGAACCTAAGCATTGTTGGTGGAGGTACATGGCCTAGTGGTTAGAGAAGCGGACTCGCAGGTTCGAATCTCTGACTGAGCGGTGTGTGTGTTTGTGAGCGACACACCTAAGCTCCACACGGCTTCGGCAAAAGGTAATGGCGAACCTCTGCCGACTCTTTCGCCACAACTTTCTCTCACTCTTACTTCCTTCATCTAACAGCTCACCTGTCCAGTTGAGGAACCTATACGTCAATGAAATCGGGAAAGTGGCCCTTATGAGCCAGGCATGGCTCGAGAAGGAACAACAACAACAAGTAATGTTGGTGGTGGGGTAATACAGATACTCTTGTACATAATTATATATTTATGCGCGCGCGCGCGGATGTGCGTGCATTTTAGGCCAAACCAAATTGACCAGCCATACTCTAATGAAGATTGAATATTGATGTTTTTGAGATTTAAAAAAATTTCTGCTGTGACAACCACGTTTTCTGATACCAAATGTCAAATGTGTTTATCTTACTGAGGCATCAGGTCTGAGTTTGAGTTATCTGTTTATCGACTACATTTGCCAACTGGTACTGAGATTTTGGCATGAAGTTAATCTCACTTTGATGCCTATTAAACACCGCAGTTATTACCACGTCACCTCATTATCGTCGTCATCCCTAATGCAATCGCTGGTATCATAACAGCAAATTTGAAATTATCTCCGTCCGCCATCAACATCATCACAGCCACTATTATCATCACCAGTGTTGTTTTCCGTTATTTAAAGCTACGGTAGGTGAGGCTGTTTGGGAAGATGTTTGCCTCCCAGCCATATTGTTCCAGGTTCAGTCCCATTGCGCAGCATCTTGGCAAGTATCTTCTACTATCGCCCCAGGCCTACCAAAGCCTTGTGAGTGGATTTGGTAGACAAAAACTGAAAGAAACCCGTCGTATATATATCTATGTGTGTGTGTGTCTTTGTGTTTTTGTCCCCCTCCCCGCCATAAATTGATTACCGGTGTTAATTTGTTTACATCCCTGTAACTTTGCGGTTCAGCAAAGGTAACCGACATAAGTACCGAGCTTAAAAATATTTCCTAGAGTTTATTTGTTCGACTAAGGCTTTGCAGGTTTTGCTCCAGCATGGCCGCAGTACAATGACTGAAACAAGTAAACGGTATCACGAGCAAACATAAAAGCCTCCACGCCATCGCTCAACTTGTTAGAAAAATTAGCCAAATCTCCCCCTAAACCAAACCCTAGAGTCATATAAAAGAATACATTGGATAACGCTGTCTGGATGACCACTATTCCAGGAGAAAAGATGTTATGGTTATGGCTAGAATGTTCTTTGAGTATAAATACCTCTCCTCTATATTTGAAGCCTGTGAGGGAACATTTATACGGTCAGTCGGCATGCTAGACAGAGCAGTTAAATCTCTTTCTAATAATATCCTGTTCTGTGAGCTGGTAGAAATATAAGCACGCTGGGCGAAATGCTTAGCGGTATTTCGTCCGTCTTTACGTTCTGAGTTCAAATTCCACCGAGGTTAATTTTGCTTTCATCCTTTCGGGGTTGATAAATTAAGTACCAGTTGCGTAATGGGGTAGATCTAATCGACTGGCCCCCTCCCCCCAAATTTCGGGTATTGTGCCTAGAGTAGAAAAGAATAATATCCTATCTCCTTAAAAGCAGGAGACCAATAAAAAGATTAGATAATCACATTTGGAATATCGTTAATCATAGATTTTCTTGATCAGTATTGAACTGCAGCTAAGCGACAACGTTTCCAAAATCACATATTATGTTACAAAACCTAAGTCAACACCGCCAGAAGTAACAGACTGTTACTGTTACATACCACCACCATCAACGTTATCAAGATATATCATCCACCTCCATAACACCACCTCCAATTTCCAAGATGAAAAGAAAAACAAAAAAATGCAAGACAATAATATCAGAAGAATAAGTATATATATAAAAAATATTAAGTTTTCCAGCAACATGTCCGAAGGGGTCGTATGAACAGTAGCGAATCTTCAAACGTTTGAAACTGAAGTTAAAGCTAACACCGACCGACGTACCAGCGTTGCTTACGAGATAAGTGTTAGAGTAAACGACAAACATTCGATCCGAAAGAAAGCCACAAATATTCCCTTGGCAACAGAATATCTGAAAATATCGTTGATAAACTGGTCAATATCGAGAATAAAAGAAATTTCGCACCGACATTCTGGAATCTTGAACAGAACATAGAGTAGTTTAATCGACAACATTTCTGCAGACAATATGAAATCAGATATCATCATAAACATTCTCACTGGCAGACTAAACGGTTTAAAATGGTCGATATCTCAATTGGTACAGTTGGTTCGGATATTGAAGGTTATAGAGAAGGAGGGTCAGGAATCATCGTCAAAGAAAGAAACGAAAAAAAAAAACAACAAAAAAAAATCTTGACAGTAAGTGAAAATTGTAAAAAAACCAATATCGGCTTATATATATTTTTATGTCGGTCTATTAGCAATAGAAACTGCCATCGATTAGCTTTACAACAATCATCGTAGTTTTAAAACTACTAGTAATTTTGACAGACAGCTGTTCAACCGTAACTAGCAACGAAATCTGAACAGTAAAATTCAGTTAAAAAATATCAAGTGCTATAAGAATTTATGAACAAAAATCAGCAACGTAGATCAAAAAGAGAAAAAAATATTACATACAGGTGTGTATATGTATATATTATATTATTTATATGTGTGTGTTTCATATATATATATATATATATATATACCCTGAAGTGAAAAAGTAGACAGTAGCCAATGAATTATCCGAGAACGAGAACAACCCAAGCAGTGACTTACAGAAATGAGTAATATAACTAATATCTTTGCAGGTGTAATATCAGCTATCAAGTGGTTGCATAAAAGAAAAATTCACACCAAAAGAATCTAAGAACTAAAAAAAAAGAAAAAAAAGAAAGAAACAGACGATACATCTTCACCAACAAGACTGCAATATCTTCATCGAAATTAAAACTGGGCACTTGTACAAGATTAAACCTATACCATATTACTGGTGATTGCCTAGACTACAAATTGCGAGATAAACCGAACGAGCACTTATTTTCATGTCCAGCAGACTGTTTCAAAAGAGTAAACATCATAGCTGAATAATTTGGCTTCTGTACCATATACCAGTCTTTGTAACAAACTTGAGCTCGTTACTGGAATGCAGAAGGCCATATTTAAATGCAAGGCAGCAACTGGGGTCACCACACCAAAATATACAGAAATATAGGAGCAGAATAGCAAGAGGAGGAAATACAGAACATTCTGACTATCAGGCGGATCATGTTTATCTAGATCACTACGCATACGAATCACTACGAGCTAGTATCACTTCGACTGCCAAGCAATAGGGTATAAGTCTGCTCAATCAGAGCCGACCTGAGTTTTACATCAGGTCGGCTTTGATTGAGCAGACTTATACCCTGAGTTTTACATCAAGAGTTGCAAAAATATTGATCGTTGTCGCATTAATCTAATTGCTGAACATATTCAACAAGTCAGCGAAGAACGAGTTTAGAGTCATTTACATATCACAAACAAACGTTTTCATCAGTTACTCCTGTGTTACAAACGAAATTAAGTCGCATTTATCTTACTGTTGAACATATTCAGTGATCATGCTAGTCACAAACGAACAAAGTAGTTACTTAAACATTTTCCTCAGTCACTCTTGTGTCACAGATGAAAGTGTTCGGAGGTTATATTTTTTGAATACGTTTACCAAATGAGGGACATGCCTCATGTTTAGAGTGTTAAGCTCATGATCTTAAGGTCAGGGATCAGGCGTCACATTGTGACCGTGTGCAAAGTACTTCATTTTACGTTGCTGCAGTCTCGGTAGCTGAAAATGAGTGCCAGCCGAATACTAGTGCAGTCCTCTCTTTATCTTTCACATCCTCGATATTCCGATGGATCAAGGAAGTGGGAAAGCTAAGAAGTGTCCGTCTGCTCGCGTTTACCTAGGTATCTTAAATGATTAGCGAAAGCATGGTAAATACTACCGGTCATACCCTCATAACAGTGACGGCTACGGTGTGTGCTTACCAGCCAAATTTGAATGACTGGTGCATAGGTTCATACTTACCGCCTTGAACAAACTTGATGGTCATAAATGTGACGTACGAACATGCATTGCTACGTCGTCTGAAAACTTCAGCATGGTAGTAATAGCGATAATGTAGATAATCGATGACTAATGAAGGGTATATGTATTATCCAATCCAGGAGCAGGATATAACAAAATGTTTATTACATAAATAGGATTCATGAATACCCTTGACATGACTGCGGATTTTGTGAAATTTTACATTGAAAATATATCCTACATCATAAACAAGTGTATAAACGAGCCATAACATTTTGTTATTTCTTCTGGTCTTTAAGAACAGATGAAAAATTTCTGATTAGTTCTTTGAGTATATCCTATTTCATGTCACTGAAACGTAGTTGAATTTACCTACTCTAACAAAAACTTGATGAGAAACACTAAACATACAAGCAGAAGTTTATGGATTGGTACATTCTGCATGCAAAGAGACACTAATCACCGTGGACCTGTGATCTCCTCAAGAAGGATACGACTTCACAATTCAAGAACAGAATATAGCAGAATAAGTAGATGCGCAAAATCCTGAATGTGCTGGAATTTTTACCAAGTATGAGCAAAGCAAACTGACTCGCATCTTCCTGATGCAATCGATAAATGGTGCTGTAAAGATAGGTAAAATATTCCAAAGATATTTTTATGTGAGTTTCTTACGAAAAAATATACATACAATCACATGTACATGTGGCAAAGAGTAATCACAAACTCATAAGTATTACAATAACATGTACACAAATTATGTAATGGCAAGTATATCCTCACATATACTTACATATGTACATATTAACTCACATTATCATAGATGCATGTAACTGTTCTGGCTCAAGTCTTGTTAATTTTGTAAGTGAATGATTGAATTCTATGATGAAGAATTTAAATCATAAACATACGTGTATAACCACGCCCTTCACAAGCATACAGAGATTTATCGGGTGAGATTTGTAAAACAGAATGTAAATAGTAACCAAAATACACGTACAAAGCGCTTCTGAAGTCGATCAAATCTGTTTTTACTGGTTTCAGTCACTGGATTGTATTTATTATGGGCTCCGCTTTCAAAGAGTTTAGTTTGAGCGTATCGACATCTCTACTTATTTAAGTCTGGGGTATATTTTATCGATCTATGTACACACACACACACA
>NC_068985.1:20285343-20287892 GCF_001194135.2 Octopus bimaculoides
TATATATATATATATATATATATTGGGTCATCCCATAAATAATGCTGTTTTTTTATACTTCTTTTATTTTTCAAAGTTAAGATAAACAAAGTTCTTTTTTAATCTAAAATATACTCTCCTTCATTTTCTACAATGCTCTCCCATCTATCTGGTAGACTTGCAAGGCCCTTCTTTCAAACTTCACTCGTCCGTGACGAAAAATACTCCTCCAGTACTGTTCTGACCTCGTCTACAGAATTCATATTTTTTTCTGTCCAAATGATTTTGAAGACTGCGTAGTAAATGATAATTAGATATGGCAATGCCTGGCGAATATGATGGATGGAGCACCGTTTCCCATTCAAACTGCTCCAGCCTTTGGAATGTTATCCTCACTGTATGTGGCCGAGCATTATTTTCATGGAAAAACACCTTTCGTCTTGAAACCAAAGATGGTCGTTTTTCTTCTAGCACTGACTTCAGCTGCTCAAGCTGCTCGCAGTATACCTCTTTTGTTATCGTTTGGTTTGGATTTAAAAGTTCAAAGTGGACTAAACCTTTCATATCCCATCGAACAGATTATAACATCCTACGTGGGTGAAGACCTTTAGCCTGGGGTGCCGGTGTTTCTCCTTTCCCTGCCCACTCTCTTCGGTGCTTAACATTTTTATAGAGAACCCATTTCTCGTCACCAGTCACTATTTGGTTCAAAAAAGGTCCATTCATGAAAATTGTTGGTTCAAAAAAGGTCCATTCGTGAGAATTGACAACAAAGAAGAGCACAAATTCACTCTCTACGCGATTAGACTGGGAACGTTTGTGAGGAACCCATTGACCGAATTTGCTGACTTTTCCGATGACACGCGGGTGTCTATGAATGGGTGAATGACCAAATCCAAGCTTCTCTGTTAGTTCCTCAACAGTTACGATGAGATTTTGTTCAACCAGGGTTTGCAGGACGTCCTCGTCGAGCTCTACAGATCTTCCAGGACGAGACTCATCTTCTAGGCTGTAGTTTCCGGCTCAGAATTTCTGGAACCACCGTTGACACTGGTTCACGTTTATTGTCCGATCCCCATATACTGCATTAATATTCCTTGCACTTTTCGTTGCGTTGTTGCTTTTATTGAACTCATAAAGCAAAATATGCCGAATATGCTCCTTTGCCGTTTCTGTTATAGCTTTGAAAAAATAACTGTTAAAATCGAACTGCACTCTTCAAAACTTGCACTTAGAATAAGCCCAAGGAAAAATTACTATCTGCTTTTAGAGCAAGTTGGAGGTAGTTTACCCCGTCCCCCTCCGACTTTTAGTTCATGCAATTGAAAAACCCACATTACTTCTGGGATGACCCAATATATATATATATATATATATATATACACATACACGATGGCCTCCCTCGGGTGTTTCCCTACCAAATACCATTTGCAAGACATTGATCACTGCGAAGTTGGAGGCTATATATATATATATATATATATATATAATAATAATAGAGAGAGAGAGAGACTTCCCCATGGTGCCGTTCTGTTGGATCGAACTCAGAACCATATTGCAAAAGAAACTCTTAAACCACACAGCCATGTACACTAATCTTACTTGAATAAAATTCCTCAGAAATATAATTTTAACATTCGATAATTTCTATTCACGTATCGCGGTTTTGACTTTGTTGCATGCATTGTACTTTCGATCAGGTGTGCAACGACGTGTGTGTGCACACGTGCTGCTGTTATTGATGAACATGTGATTGCATTATGCAAACTGACAAAATAATACCGTTTCGTGTAGTTGTTTACCGATTTATTTTCTACTCGAAGCCAGTTATATAAGGCGTTCCATAACAGAGGCAACGTTTAACATTATATTAGTGCTTAAATGATACGTCACTAATGTCACACCTGGTG
This sequence comes from Octopus bimaculoides, assembly GCF_001194135.2. Classification (NCBI taxonomy): domain Eukaryota; kingdom Metazoa; phylum Mollusca; class Cephalopoda; order Octopoda; family Octopodidae; genus Octopus; species Octopus bimaculoides. The sequence goes on from NC_068985.1 coordinate 20,287,233, forward strand.
TATAACTACGCATGTAATATTTGTTTAGGTTTGGCATCTCGATCTTTGTGGTATATTACGATATAACGGCAATAACCTCAGGCATAATCTTAAATTTCTGGTCATGTAGAATATTACGCCCCAATTGCCAGGCAGGGATCAACACTTGATGCTCATCCAAACCTATATTTATACGAGATAGAAGTTTCTTTTAATATATTCATTTTATTTAAACTGTTTATTTCTTTATTCTCCTAGAATACGTATATTTATTATTTTCACACACCCATATGCACGTGCAAATTGCTTTATGTTAATTTGTATGTTTGTACAAACATGTAGAGCCAGTCTATATGAGCTTGTATGGAGTGCTTAATTAAATGGTTGTTTCTATATCTTTTACTTGTTTAAGACGTTAGACTGCAGCCATGCTGCAGCACCGCCTTGAGGAAATTTTAAGTCGAATGAATTGATCTCAGTACTTATTCTTTTTAAAGTCTTGCACTTATTCTATTGGTCTCATTCACACACACACTATTTTATTATTTCCCATAAAGGGTGTACAAAGGTGGGGGGGGGAGACAGCACAAACAACTTTGGGGTCGACAAATGAGATAAAAATTCAAATGGGATATATGATTAATCGTATGGTGAACAACACACACACCCGCACACATATAC
>NC_068985.1:20287902-20298365 GCF_001194135.2 Octopus bimaculoides
GGGGGGGGGGGGGCTTTCACGCAGTTTCAGTCTATCAACTTCACTCACAAAACATTGATCGGCCCAGGGCTATAGCAGAAGACACTTGCACAAAGGTGCTGTGCTGTAGGACTGAACCCGAAACTAAGTGGTTGTAAAGCGAGCTTCTGTACCACACTGCATCTGTTATATGCAAGTATGTATAAGCTTTATGTTATTACCGTTATTAGATAAAATTATACCAAAGTTCAGAGTATTTCTCTTGTTCCATTTGTATAAAGCGCTCAAAGCCATCCACCGGCTAAAAGATATTCAAGACTTCTAAACATCTGTCACCAAATGTCTTCTGCTCAAAGCTATTAACCTCGCTAGATCTGTCGCTCATACAATCGGTCCTAAACTAGATATAGAAATGCAGTATTTATCGCTGTATAATAACAATCTGTAAGCTCTTGATATATATCTTTAATTCCGCTGAGGTCGACTTTGCCTTTTATCCTTTCGAGGTCGATAAATTAAGTACCAGTTGTGTACAGGGGTTCGATCTAATTGACTGGCCCCGTCCCCCAAAATTTCGGGCCTTGTGCCTAGAGTAGAAAAGGATATATATCTTTAATTTTGTTTACTTGTTTCAGCCATTGAACTGCAACCTTGTTGGGGCACCATTTTGAAGGGTTTTATTTAGACAAATCGATCCCAGGACTTGTGGTCTTTTTAAAGTTTGGCACTTATTCTGTTGGTCTCTTTTGTAAGTTACAGAAACTATTACAAACCAATATGGATTGTCAAGCAGTGTGGGTGGGAACAAACGCTGACACAGAGGTCTATCTATCTATCTATCTATCTATCTATCTATCTGTCAGTACGATATGCGTCCATCTATCTATCTATACGATGGGCTTCCACAAAATTTCCTCCCACCAAATTCACTTACAAGGCATTGGTTGGCCCAAGACTACAGTAGAAGACACTTGCCAAAGGTGCCACCCAGTAGGACTGAATTTGAAGACACACCCGTGCAAAAAGAGCCTCTTAACCTCATGGCCATGCCTGCGCCTATACTTTGAAAAATACATTAAAATGTTCAGTTTTACACGTTCTCAAAACGTTCTGGAAACATTTGTACTTAATAACATTATTACACAAGTAGATCATTAAAAATTAAAACGAACATTATGGATAAAAGATTGATAGACTAGCACCAAATCTGGAGACAGGGTGGGAGAGGGAGAGAGAATGGGTGAGAGAACTGTTTCTCAATCACTTAATGCCATGAGAGTTAAGATAATCGCTTGTACATCGCGACATTTCAAGGAAAATAGAAAAGTGCTATTTTCTGCTGCAAAGACAAATTGTATTTCATATAAAAATTATGAAGACTGGCTTAGAAATACTTGTTACTGATAGGAATATTCAATTTAAAGTTTATAAAATCATTAAAATCGATAATGAGCTGAAAAAGCGTTGATATTTATTATATTAATTATTCCATCGGTATAAAACGTCTCGGTAATTTAAACACGCATACATTCACATATCTTCATTGCCCCGTTCACCAAGAATATTGATTTTTATAAAAAAAGTAGTTACAATGATACACGTTTATAGAGAACAAGAATGAGACTGTGACATTTATTCTTTTCTCAAGATTGCTAGCGACAAGTTAAGGGCTTGGCTCAGAGAGAGAGAAAGAGAGAGACAGACAGACAGAGAGACATAGAGAGAGAATGTCTGTGCAATGTTCGCTGTGTTAATACCAGATAATGATTTCATATATCTACTATTAAAAGTCAATGGAAAGTGTTAGGTTTACTTCATTGTTTGAAAGCTTCTATCATTAGTCCTGACCAGTTTATGCTGTGCAACATTTCTAAAGCTTCCATAAGCGATCGCTTATAATGTCTCAGGAAAAGAATTATTACAAAATTTAGTGCAAATTTCCTTACATAATGAAATGAGAAAATGAAGTTTTCCGTCAGATTCAGAGTTCAAATTTCAGTTGAGATTATCCTTTCCATATTTGTAATTCAGTTTGCTGTTTGAATCGGAGTTAAAAAGCTACGGGAAATGTTTCGTCCCCCATTGGAGTTGATAAAATAAGTAACAGCAATATAACAGCTGGGGGGAACACACATACGCCATAGAAACCGGGAAACCGGGCCCATGAGCCTGGCCAGGCTTTAAAAGGGCGCATAAATAAAATATTTAAAAAATAAAAATAATTAATTATGATGAAGGCGCGTGGCTTAGAGGTTAGAGTGTTGCACTCACGATCACAAGATCGTAGGTTCGATTTCCGGACCGAAAGGCGCGTTGTGTTCTTGATCAAAACACTTCTTTTCACGTTGCTCCAGTCCACTCAGCCGTAAATGGATAACCCTACGACGGAAGTACCACTCCGAACAGAGGGGTGATGATGGTCTGCTTGCCTAGCCAGCGGGGTGGTATCATTCAAAAACTAAAACGATGCAAAGCACATTGTGACCAGCGATGTATAACAACATCTGATAGTCTGGTCGATTACGTGATTACGTGATGATCAACTGCAGACAAGCGAATCGACTGAGTCATTAGAGCATCGGATAAATTGCCGTACAGGTTTCATTACGGCTCTCTGTACTCTGTGTTCAAATACCGCAGAGGAGAAATTTGCCTTTGATTATTATGGAGTCGATAGATATAGTGCCATTTCTCTACTTGGAAATATTCTTCTCTTTCTTTCTGTTTGACTCTCTCCTGTCGCCTCGCTCTCTCTCTCCCCTCTCTCTCACTCTCCGTTCTCTCTCTCTCCGTTCTCTCTCTCTCTCTCCCCTCTGTGGAAGAAATCGAATATGGTCAGGTCTGGAGAGGGATGGGCTCTTCCAGGTCTAATAATAATCAAGACATGCCATTTTTCACGACAGCTCCCCTCGATTATGTCGGGTTGAGGGCCCATCTATCTATTCTAACAATCTTTTAGGGTATCTAAAATTAAACATTATCTAATCTGTACTCCCTTTTTCAAAGACGTCAGAGTGCGACTTTTGGTCGCTATAAATTAATGCCACAGATCAATACGTACGTATTATAGTAAAATGCAAAGCTAATTATTTAACATGTTAGCTAGCTGCAAACTAATATAAAGACAATGTCATAATATTGTTAGATTTTAACCAAATACTTGGTCATTAATATTGATTTTAAATTTTGGCAAAATGCCAGAAATTTTGGTGGATGGAGTAAGTCGATTACATCGACCCCAATGTTCAACTGCTACTTATTTTTTCAACCCCGAAAGGATGAAAGGTAAAGCCGACCTTGGCAGAATTTGAACTTAGAACGTAAAGGCGGACGAAATGCCGCAAAGCGTTTTGCCTAGCGTGTTAATGATTTCGCCAGCGCGCAGCCTTTACTTGGTCATTAACTCGTAAAAAAGGCAGTGAGCTGAAAGGATCGTTAGCACGCCGGGCAAAATACTTAGCAGCATTTTGTCTATCTTCACGTTCTGAGTTCAAATTGCGCCGAGGTCGATATTGCCTTTCATCCTGTTGGAGTCGGTAAAATATATACCAGTTAAACACTGGCATCGACTTAGCCCCTTCCTCTAAAATTATTGGCTTTGTGCCAAAATTTGAAAGCAATACTAACTTGTAATCAAATGCTTAGCTTAAATGACGTCAAAACGTATTTCTCGTTTTAAGACTCGTGTTATATATACATATCACAGTTGATGGGAGAGAAATGCATTAATGAAATACATAGCTATTTCTTTCTCATACCAAACGTATAGCATTTAGTTTGGACGTCATTGACATTCCCTAATCATTACCAATTATCCATTTACATTGAGAAAAATAGATGAAAGAAAAACATAAAAGTCAGTATTCGCTATTTATCTTTTACTTGCTTCACTCTTAGACTGAGGTCATGCTGGAGCACCGCCTTGAAGAATTTTAGCCGAACCGCTATGTTACAGGGGACGTAAACACACCAACACCGGTTGTCATGTGGTGGAGGACAAACATAAACACAATGATACACACACACACGACGGACTTTCAGTTTCCGCCTTCCAAATCCACTTTAGTCGGTCCGAGGCTATATTTGAAGACACTTGCCTTAGGTGTCATGCAGTGGGATTGAACCCAGAACCACGTAGTTGAGAAACAAACATCTTACCACACAACCACGTCTACGTCTATATTGATGTATTTTTTTTATTTACTGTGATATTTGCATTTCCGTTTCATAACTGTTAATGATAATATTTTCAGATTAATTACAATAATTATTAAAATAAACACGGATATTTTGGCATTTAGGATTTGAAAGTTAGAGATATTTTTCTAGTTAAAATAGATATTCATGTGTTCTTGTGCTGAGTATGTTAGAGACCTAACGGTATTATGACATATACTTTGAATTAGTTCGCAGCTGACAATCTCGGCTTGTATCTCGAACAATTAGCTTACACTCTTCAACTGTAATGGCTGTGTATTGATCTAATGCGATTACTAATCTCTTCTGAAATCAAAACGTGGTTATCCTCACGATCAACTAATCTAGCCTATTTTCTCCGGCTCGTTTCTCCAATGCAACGTAACAACAATGTTAGACTGAAATGGGGACAGCGATAACAATTTCCGTTGGTGCCCAACCACGAAATCTTTTAAGTACTTAATCAGTTTTTACATATATTGATGTGTTGCCGTTGCTCATCCTTGTTTATCTAATTGCAATAATACAATATTCTATAGTTAGTACTAACACAAAGAATATCTGAAAGCGCTTTTTAATGACCATGATAAAGATTTCGTCTCTTAGTGTGACATCTTGGTTTCTCTTTGACCATTACCTTATGTTTTAAGCAATTTGAAAGAAAGGAAATGGTTTTAAATAAATTGATAGCGAAGAGTGTCATTTTTAATGCATTTACTATACACGCTGACTTCGAATAAATGTAAATACATGAAGAACAACCTATAATTTTCATCTTAGTGTTAAAATAATCCGTCGGTAACACAAAATTTAAAGCTAAATAGCCACCATTTTTCTTGATAATTTTTCCACATAGGCGCAGGCGTGGCTGAGTAGTAAGAAACTTGCTTCCGAACCACATGGTTCGGGGTTCAGTCCCACTGCGTGGTACCTTGGGTAAGTGTCTTCTACTATAACCATGAGCCAAGCAAAGCTTTGTGAATTGATTTGGTAGACAGAAACTAAAAGAAGCCCGTCGTATATATATTTATATATGTGTGTGTGTCTTTGTGTCTGTGTTTGTCTCCCACACCATGGCTTGACAATCGTGACAATCGGTGCTGGAGTGTTTATGTCCCCGTAACTTAGCAGCTCGGCAACATATACCGATAGAATAAGTGTCAGGCTTTTAAAAAATAAGTACTGGGGTTGATACATTCAACTAAAGATTTTCCAAGGCGGTACTCCAGCATGGCCGCAGTCTAATGACTGAAATAAGTGAAAAGATGAAAAAAATAGTATCGTTCACTCACAACACTGTCTGATCTATTGCGTTATTTGTAAATAAATCAGACTGAAATTGTAAGGATTTCTATATCAATGAACATTAAGTTTGTTACTACGCCATCGTACACTAACTACATCATTTTTATGAATGGTTAAAACGATGTTAATAGCTGATACAAAGAAATATGTCAACATAATGTAACAGTATATACAGGTTAGCTGTTAAATTTAGTCTAAATAAACTCCTTTGTAAGATCAGTCGATAAATTATTGAAATGGAAAATTTAATTGTGTAACTCAAAGTAAATTCTTTTTAGGCAAATATATAAATTCACATGGTATGTCTATGGTGACAGCTTTAATCTTAAAACTTTTATGTACATAAATATCGAGTAAATATTAATAATCTTTACGGGCTTTTGTCCACCACATCGATAACTTTTTATTAGAATTGTTAGGCAGGCAATCAGATATTAGACAAAAACAACCGTTAAAACAAGGCTGAATTTGAATATGTAGGAACCTAAGTCTATAACTTTACGATTTAAAGCATTAATAAAAAGTAACATAATAAAAAAGACTAATTTTATTTATTTTTCTAGCCTAAAAATTTCCGTTTCTCTGAAGGTGAACTCGGGTCACATAGAATTATGCATTTATATTAAAGCAACTGAAAATTATTTATACATACACATGACGCACACGAGCGCGCGCGTGTAATGTTTGAAGTAAAGTTTTCATAAACAGCAATGATTAGAAATATATATACGTGTCTATTTGTGGTATGCCCGTTCGATGATGTCTAAAACTTAGCAAATCCCAGCACACTGACTTATTACCTCAAGTTTCAGTTGAAATACAAACTGTTCAGTATGGAATGCTTGTTTCTGAGGATTCTTAAGATTCTCCTAGCGATAGGTGTTCTAGTTAGTACGTTAAACGAGAACGCAAAGCTCACCCAAGGCAATGATATTTGTTTATAAACAGCTCGTGGCAACGTTTACGCAAAACGTATTCGTGAGCTTTGCTTCGCGGCAAAATATATTCTGAGATTTCAAAAATGTTTATGTTATTGGTGAATTTGCTGTTGCAAGTCTACACAAAATTACTCTGAATCTTAACTTTATTTAAAATAAAGGGCTAATAATGCATAACCTGTGTCTAAGTTTCAACTGATTAAGGGGTTTCAATCAACTGGTTAAGGGTTCCTGCTGCTGTTTATTAGCACAATGTTATTTAAAAGATACTAGCACACAACATATAAAACTGGTGTGACAGAAACAGTATAATTGCAGATTAAATAATTATTGTCATGGGAATGTTTCCCAGGGATACATTTTGCACGAAGCATATATATATATATATATTAAAAGGCGCAGGGGTGGAATGAATAACATAATTAATGTAGTGAGCAAAAAAATTAATCGGTTAAAATTACACAGGTAATGAAGGTGGAAATCATTAGTGTTAATGATTTTTTTGCAAAAGAAAATGAAACTGATTATACATTGAGAAGGAGGATGTTGTGTAAAGTCGGTTTGACCTTTTCTAAGTATGAAGGTCATGCTTTCTAGCCATGATTCTATAGTATTTTCATTTGCCCTAAGTTGGTTCTTTTGCGGCAGACTCTTTGATGAAAGCTGCTCTGACTATGACCATCCTGTATTGCTATTTATGTCAGGACAGCTCTGGTACGGTTGACTTGATATCAAAGTCATTCCATCAACGATCATGTAGCTGTTTAGCTCCAGGTCAGCGCTGATGTAGCTAATCTTAAACATAAAAATCAAAGACGTTACAGTTATGAACATACCATATTGTTGATCAGATTCAAGTTAGCTCTTATCCAGCAGACCCATCATCAAAAGTGTTAAGAACGAAGTCATGCCATGAGCAATCCGTCATCGTCGTCTATGAAAGACTACATCATCTAAATTATTTAATTCTTTTTTAAGGAAGTAGGAGATAAGTTGAGGGAATATATTTGTTCTTTCTGACAGCTCTCATGTTAGATTTTTCTGGGAACGTGGGAGAACTCCATTAACTACTTTATAAGTTTGATTATGTCCATATTGCTTCTTGCCTCAGATCCTAGTGCAAACCGTCCATCGATAAAGCATTTACTTAACTTGTCTTGCACCCTCAACTTTTTGATAGCCATACATCGTGTCTCGAGTATTTTTACAGCAGTTTAAGCCCACCTCGCTCCAGAATTGAACACAGACGATTTCTTCCGATTTAAGAGGAAGTCTGACTGATCGATCGACCGAGCGAAAGAGGGAAAAGAATTCCTCTCAGTATATGACTGGTACTTTATTTTTCGATTTCAAAAGGATGAAATATAAAGTTGACTTTGGTGGGATTTGAACTCAGAACGTAGAGAGCCAGAACAATAAACGCGAAACAAACTAGACAACACTAACAAATCTGATAATCGACCTTTCTCAGACATACTCTAATAATGGTTTCAAATTTTAGCACAAGACCAGCAATTTTAGGAGAGCGGGTAAGTCGATCACATTGACTTATTTTATCGACACTGGAAAGACGAAAGGCAGAGTCGACCTCGGTGAAATTTGAACTCACAACGTAAAGACAGGAGACAAACATATACTCTAATAATATATGAAAATCATTTCCTCATCAATCTCATATAAACATTAACGACTGTTTCTTACAGTAATATGAAGACTTCAGCGCTAAGTGAAGGGAATATTAAATGTTTTAGAAAGAGTGCTATATTTTGTGTAGATAACATACAAAAAGTAAAGGCGAACGTATAAGAGAAAACTTAATAGAAATCGTACCAACGCGACCCTTACTGATGCTGCAATGCAATAATTAACACAACACCATAAATCTGCTGACGATATTCGCTTTTACGTAAATACTTATACACATCAACATAGTAATTCTGTAATTGATTAGAATCCTGTAAATGCATATCAGCGTATGTATTTGTTGTAAATCTGTTTCTCATTTTAAGGCAGAAATTGAATCGTATTCTCTTACATTGGCATTGAAAATAGCAACTTTGAGCTGATTCTTTAGACTCTTTTGAAGAAAAGGCAAATCTATTTACCTTTCAGTATACACTCTCAACGACTAAACTTAGATTTTATTTCTTTTTAGTGATGGAAATGTATACATCTAAATACGCGTAAGCATTTATATAAAGCCATCTCAAAAGCGAATATACATGGAAGCACAAGATTCAAAACTGCTTACAGACTTATTGCGTAGCTCAGAGACGTATGTTATATCAATACATCAAGCAAAGAGTCAAACACTGGGATCGTTTAAACCAGTGGTTCTCAACCGGGGTCCATATGACCCCTGAGGGTCCATATAAGATTTTAGGGAGTCCACACAGAAAAATAGTAAATTGAGGATCCACAATAGTATTTTAAGGACCCCTGAAAAATTTTGCTTTAGATGTATGTATAGGTATGTATTGCAAGAAACAGCTAGGTTTCTTTCTCATTTTATATAGTTCAACCTGCACAAATTAATGTGTGAAAAGCAAAATAGAAATTTTGAATGAAGTATCGAGAAAACTAGTTTTTAAACATCGAACGGCTATTAGGATCCACCAGAATAAAATAGTAATCAAAGGGTTCCATAGATGAAAAATGGTTGAGAAACCCTGGTTCAAACCGACTGCGTCCCACCCCAAATATTTGAGGTCTTCTCCCTCTGATGTTAGAATCCTCCGTTATGATTTTAGAGGTTTATATTGGTTGAAGCACCTATACTTCTTTCATGCCCTAACATTTCCAGTAGGCATCTTAAAGATCACGTTGATCCTATAGCTTCTTTAGTGCGTTTTCCGGTCGAAAAGCAGAATGATATTTTTGTCAAAGAATGATATCCAAAAGTATGCAAATTTTATAAAACGAGGAAAAAAGTTTGAGAAAAACAGTTGACTAGTCGAATTCTTGCCAACGTGTATTACTACATTTGTCTGTTTGCTAAGTTGGTAAGTTACTAAACTACAAATATAATGGCACTGATGTCGTTAGTGTAGTGCTAAAACAATAGAAGGAAAGAAATTACATTTATTTCGCAATGGGTGAACATAACTAGTTGTAGGTTTTCCAATGGCGCGATTAATAGTTCACTCTGTTTCTCTCGGCAACAGTGAAAGGGGATCCTAGAACTGGATGCAGAATAAATTTTCCGCAGAACTTCGGCTCTTAAAGCACTAATTTTCCGTTTTCTCGTCGATATATATTGGCACAAAAAAATTATACACACACACACAACACAACACAACATATACAAACAAACATACATACATACATACATACATACATACATACATACATACATACGTACATACATACATACATACATACATACATACATACATACATACATACATATGTGTATACGTAGATTATAACTAGACTCACAAACTTCATATCGCTGAATGAATAACCTTGTATCCGGGCTTATACAATTTCACTTGTATCTGTTACCAAAGGTGCATTGGTTGTGTAGCAACAGACTAGCGTAGCAAAAACAAAATGCCGGTGTTTACCAAAAGAAAAGAAAGAAAAAGTAAACAGACTTGCACCCTCCAAATCTAATCGGTTACTGTTACATATGGGATTTGTAAAACATTTCTAAGATTCTTCATTTAACTTTTCTCGAATGCACATATGCACTCAATCACATATGTGCTTATCGCCTGCACATACATACATAAAGGTAATCACACAGCCATGGACTATATTGAAGAGACATGTACAGCCATTATATGAGAGTAGTTATATTCACGCATACGAATATATATATATATATATATATATATATATTGTATCGTATCGTAGGCCTCCGTCGGTCATGGCTGACCATGGATGATGTCATCCGTCCGTTGAGTTGTCTATTCAGTTTTTGCAACGCCTCCTGTGGCTGTAGAGGTCAATACGAGAGTGGCAGTCTCGTTTGCAGAGGTCACACCTATACGTTGAATCCGGTCTGTTGGCTGTCATTTCTTTTCTGCGGGTTCAGTTTTC
>NC_068985.1:20298745-20299657 GCF_001194135.2 Octopus bimaculoides
GATAAAATAAGTACCAGTTGAGCAGTGGGAACGATATAACAGACAAATTCCTAAAAATGCCTTGACTCAAAGAAAATAATCTTTGTTACTTTGTTGGCGACCAGCTACAATTGATACCACGATAGAACCACATTGTTACGAAGGGAACTTCTCAACTTAACAGTCACGTGTTCCTGAAATATGCATTACGCAATATACATAGATATTGGTTTCAAATTTTGGCACAAGGCAAGCAATTTCGGGAAAGTTGGTAAGTCGGTTACATCGACCCCGGAGCGCAATTGTCGCATCCTCTTCAACTTCACTTATAACCAACGATACGTTTGTTTGAGAGATCACGAACGTCACGACATGACATACTATATGTTTCTTCCTTTTAAAATGTAAGTGCTTTGTGTCTGTTCGAAAAAATTCACCGTAATCTACTGGCAAAGAATATGGCTTCGTTTTCTATAGACAAAAGACTTTTAATTTATGCTTTCGTTTTGGAAAGAGAGTGAGATATTGCAACGCTTTTTTCCCTGAAAAATGTAAATATGCAAAATAAATTTTACGCTTTGACGTTTGTGTTATCCCAACAACCTTGTTAGAGAAATAATATAAAATATTGAGAAAACAATATAGAAATTATTTCCAGTTGACAGGAAAATATTTTGCCAATAAATTTCTCATGTTCTTTTTTTTAAAATCAATTTTAAAGAATACATCTGCAATCAGATCTCAACACACACACACAAAATATATTATATATTCGTCTAAGAATTCATAAGTCGGAAAAGATATGCACTCGTATGGATACTTGCCATCTCTGAAGCGCATGTGTTACTGCTTAACCGTGCTGTTATCGAATATCTGGTTAACTAATATCCAGTGCGAAACCGATTGGTAAGATCGGCTGAAACGTATCTATCT
>NC_068985.1:20299667-20303195 GCF_001194135.2 Octopus bimaculoides
ATATATATACATGTATGTATGTATGACTGTATGTATGTATGCATGTGTGTATATCTATATTATTTCAAAGATATAAATACCTCTTAAAGGGCTGTCAGGATCCAAGTTCCCCGGTTTTATCCAGTGTATCAGTCAAATACTAAAAGGTGTTTGCTTCACATTGATGGATATGAGTAAATTACCGTTTATGTATAAGAAAAAGAAGAAAATAGAGAAATTGACATATAGACATCAATTTATTTCGAACAATATCAAACTCATAGAACCTACAATTACTTCCATGTCCAATCAATTAATTCAAATTAGAAAAATTGAATTAAATATTGAATTAAATATTCATATTGAATTATAATTAATTGAACATTTCGTCAGGGTCAGAACCTGATAGAAAAAAGGAACTACATCCCAATGTGTTGATATATCATTGGTAGACTCAGCATTAAATTCAGATATGTACGTTTGTGCATTCTAATGTATTTCAAAAAATCAGTTACTTGTATATATGCAACTTTGTTTTAATTTATTTTTGCGGGTGCGTGTGTTAATGTGTTGATAAGCAAAGGAGACGTTAGGTTGCCTAAACGATATTTTGATACGGTTAATTGTAATTAAAAACACTTATTCCTAATTTTCATTATTACCTGTGAGAGTACGAAATGTCAGCAAGGTTTTTTTCATCACTTAAGTATTATATTGTAAGTCACCTCTAGTATTTATAATTAAATAGTAATTTTTAATTTTTATAAAAACGTATCTTAGAAAATTATAATTATAATTAAACTATTAAGTAATATTAAAATAAAAACGCAACGTATTAATTGGATAATGGATTAAATTTATTAATTTTAATTATATTAATGTTAATGTATTCCTCGATTGTAATCGTATGTATCTTTTTCTCATTATAATAATAAAAAAATATATTGTGCATAAATCTTGATGACGTATTATGCAGCTATGGTAAATAGTACACAGTTTGAATTCGTCATCGTCATGTAGTATACAGTATACAATAGATATATTTATGATTTAAATTATACTAAATAAATTAGTATTTAATTGTTAATATTAACAACTATAACCAAGAATCTTTGAAAATAATTCTTAGTGAATATTATAAAAAAAAAAATTAAATAAAAAGTATGTTGTACACAAGTCTTGTTGACGTAATATACTGCTACCGTGTTATGTAAACTGACTGAATTTTCGTCATAGTCACGTGGTACATAGTTAAAGTAACTATGTATGATTTATGTTCAATTAACTATAATTCAATATGAGTCTTTAATTTAATTTTTCTAATTTGAATTTATTGATTGGACATGGAAACAATTGTAGGTTCTATGAGTTTGATACAGTTCGAAATTGGATTTGTTTCAATAAATTGGTGTCTTTATGTCAATTTCTCCATTTTCTTCTTTTTCTTATATAGTTTTGTATTGTGAGTGATTTACGCGTCGTTTGTCATTTGCAAGATAGGGCTGTAGTCTAATCCCAAGTAAATTCTATCCACCATGGACTGCTCTTTACGTATTTGGTAATGCTGAATTTTAAGAAAACTGTTTTCTTGCATTTCTTGCCATATGGTAATTAATATTCTATTCAAATATACTTCTGAAACATTTGTTCTGGAAGACGTGCTATGTCAGGTTTAACTTCCTTTGCCCCTAGCAGCATAGATAATCATACGGAGTATTAATGTTTGAGTGCACAAACACACGCGTGCACGAGAAGAAACACACACACACACACACACATACACACACACACATAGCTATACATACATACAAACACACATCACAGATACATACACATAAACGCACATACGCATTAAACACTGATTAGCGACGAAGTAAATCACCAGCTTTGAATGAAACTTGTGTGCGTTTAAATTATATATGTGTGTGTGCGTATATATATATATGTGTGTGTGTGTGTGAGAGAGAGAGAGAGAATGTATTCATGTAGATAGATAAATAGACGCATACACAGACACACACGTGCATACACGCATGCATACAGACACACACACACACACACAGATATATGTATATATATATATATGTGTGTGTGTGTGTGTGTGTTTGTGTGAATATAAATGGCTCAGACCAGGAAATATCAATATCGAATATACATACACACATGTATGTGAAAAGATAAATAAATGAATATATTTGTGTACATATATATATAAATGTGTTTGTATATATATATATATATATATATATATATATATATATATATAGAGAGAGAGAGAGAGAGAGAGAGAGAGATTCGAGCACACTCACTCAAACACTTACATATGCATGTGAACATAAACCTCGTTTAAGAGATTAAAATTGTAGCCAAGGTTATTAAACATGTTTGATAAATATGTTTAGCATCGTTGTGAAAATAGACCCCGTGATTACAGCATAGGACTCTTACCAGCTATAGAGCGAAAGCGACTCATCTACCAATTAGTTTCAATATTTTTCAAAAAGATGGTGAATTTGCAGAGGTATATGTGTTAGTTGAAATCCTACTAAGGTTGACTTTACTGGTCGCTTTGTCTTCCATTTTTCTCCTTCTTTCTCTCAGGAAAAAATTGGCTATGGTCAGACCTGGAGAAGGTTGAGCTCTGGGAGATTTAAACACCTCTACAATGGTGTCCCGACAGTTTTATCACGAGTTGAGGGCTCGATGCAAAGTAAGGACATCGACAGGGTTCCTTTATTTATAATTTTACTCTCATAAATGTTGTTTTGGAACTCGATTAAAAACACGTGTCCTTATGTCACACATTTAATAACAAGATCGGTACTATCCTGATAACATTTACGATTCCTCTTGGCAAACAGCGGTGAACGTACTAATTCCAGCGAGGCTTTTATTTTCTAACCAGCTAATTTTCCAAATCTTCCCCACCATCATACCTCTGCCAAAGATAGCAGACAACTGTCTTTCAAATCATGTCCTTCAGTCTCAGAAAAGAAATAAAAATACAAAACAATGGGAAATATGGTCTTCAGTGTACTGTGTCTGGTGAAAATAAAAGGGTCCTTGCAGTCAGAGTACTCCAAATAATTTGCCTTTTCGCGATGTATTTGCATTAAATATGGTACGCAAATGGTTATTTAAATCTAATATAACTTCTATTGCCCATAGCGGATTTTTATTCAGCTGGGCAGTTGACTGTAGTGCCAGTGATATTTCGGCCACCGTTTCCCTATAGCAGGACTATTCTTTGTAAGCCTAAAACTTATTCTATCGGTCTATTTTGCCACACCACTAATTCACGGGGACGTAAACACACCAACATCGGTTGTCAAGCGATGGTGAGAGGGCAAGTATACATACATATATATATATATATGTATACATACATATATATATACAAGCATACATATATACATATATACAAGCATACAAGCATACATATATATATATATATATATATATATATAAACATAATTAAGGGATCAGCAAACAGTTGCTTCACCATATACCGAAGTATATTGATAAACCTTTACCCTTTTAGTTGTTATA
>NC_068985.1:20303493-20316105 GCF_001194135.2 Octopus bimaculoides
TATATATATATATATGTATGTATGTACGTATATAGGACGGGCTTCTTTCAGTTTCCGTCTACCATATTCATTCACAGGGCATTGGTCGGCTGTAGTACAAGGTTCCCAAATTGTCGCTCACTGGGACTGAAACCGAATCCTCGTGATTGCGAAAGTGACCACATCTGCAATGCTTGAAGAGTTGACTGAAAATTTCAATTTTAAAAATCTAATTGATTTACTATAGGAAACGTAAGGCGTCAACTTGATTAACTGTAATTGGAATACAGCAGTAAATGTGTGATACGGAGCTCGAGTATCTAAGGTTTATTTTTTACTGTTTCAGTTTATTTTCTAATATAGCATGTCGTGGACTTCATTATCCAGCGTGTCTTCTCTGTAAGATGCGGAGATTTGGTTACTATTTCTTGAAGATCGAGCGACTATGTAGAGGCTTGCCTGTTGGTTCGTTAATATTTGTGTGTTTTGTAAGGCGTTGGATGTAAGGTGGCAGAATCATTAACACACCAGGCAAAATGCTTAGCGGCGTTTCGACCGTCTTTATGATCTGAGTTCAAATTCCGCCGAGGTCGACATTGCCTTTCATTCCGTTCGGCTTGATAAAATAAATAACAGTTGTACGCTGGTTCAATGTAATCGACTTACTCCCTCCTCCAAAATTGTTGGCCCTGTGCCAGAATTTGAGACCAAAATTTGTTTATCTTGTACTATTGTGATTTTTGTTTTCTATAAATCAGCTTTATAAGAAGACGTCTCCATACATAAATACGTTTGTGTTTCCAATAAAATTTTAACGATATGCTACCTAGTCATTTAGCTGCTTATATAGGAAAGTAATCCTACTGTAAGTGTTATTGGTTAACAGCTAACTACTGCATAATCGATCGACGATTGATTAGATACAATAAAAGCCAGTACATTACAATCTTATTGGATAATATAATATAATATAATGTAATATAATATAATGTAATATAATATAATATAATATAATATCACATAGAAAAGGATGGAAAACAAATATTTTGAAAAAGCTATAACGAGATTACGAAGACTTACAATAACAAAGCAAATTTTGAACATCCTTTTAAAATCTTGCAGCTGGAAAATATTTTATATTTATCTGAAGCGATTAAAAGGTGAATCTTTCTCAGAGTCATTATTATAAGCGTGAACTTGAATTACTTTTAGCCGGAAATCGAAGCAGAATTTGCTCTTTCAGCTAAATTCTTTATGTATCGGATTCAGTTGTATAGGTGCAAAGAGTCGATAAATAATTGCCAGTTGAGTAATTCGATGTGCTCGACTTACACCAGCCCCACAAAAATTTCAGGCCTTGGGACTTTAGAAGAAAGGATCATTACCTCCGCCTTAGCGAAGGCAGAGGTGTTGTTGTCAATCGCGTTTGTTTGTCTGTTTGTCCGCGGACAAGATATCTCAAGAACTGCTGGATGGATTTGGATGAAACTTTCAGGAATATTTAGCCCCGTGGCTGGCACAAACTGATTAGATTTTGGGATCGATATGGTATCGGACAAGAACTCTGGTTTATTTTTCCAGTTTATTTTACTTAATTTTTAAGAGCGGTCAGGTTCATTTTTGGTATTCTCATTTGCGAGAGCAGATATTCACATTTTAAAAATCATCTCTGGCTTAATCGTTGATGTTGCCATGGCGGGGGTTTGCGCTCCCTGAGTGCTCTTATTATTTCACTGTCTTTGCACAGCTTCTAACGCTGGAGATGTACTGCGGTGTCAGTTATTATCATTCTTATCTAAGGTGGCGAGCTGGCAGAATCATTAGCGCAACGGGCGAAATGCTTAGCGGTATTTCACCCGTCGCTACGTTCTAAGTTCAAATTCTGCCGAAGTCGACTTTACCTTTTATCCTTTCGGGGTCGATAATATAAGTATCAGTGAAACACTCTCCGCAGAGGGCTGGGCATGCCGTGGCTAATGATGTGCAACATTGAACAGGTTCGTCATAACTCCATCTGTGGAGATATGTTGAACAGCTGTTATCAGGTGTAGGACGGATCCGGTTTCGGCCGAGTCTACAATGTAGATTGATCTGCCTCCTTCCATTGGTCTGGAAGGGCAGGCAATTTTCCTCTGTTTGATAGCAGTAGCGAAAGAGGTTGTATGGTGGACCACGTTGAAAGGACTGAAGGCAGACACTTTTCTCTTTGGTCAATCCCTCATCAACTCTTTCAAATTTTACTTGGAAAGGAAGATGAGGGTGAAGAGAGAAGTGCCTCCCAGTATATTTGCTAAAGGGTGGGTGAATCTAGTCTACTTCTCAACAGAACGTACCATGTATCTGACAGGCTCCTTCACATTTTCTATCGACAAAATTTCATTCTAAACGCACTAGTCAGTATGCGGTTATGGCAGAAGATTCTTACCCAAAGTGCATTGCGGTGGCGATATTTGCTCCGGCCCTTTAATTCTACGGAGGACAATTTTGTCATCCTTCAGGGGTTGACAAAATAAAGTATGAGTACTTGTGAAGTCGATATACTCAACTAAACCCCAACACTAAATTTGTGATCTTGTGCCTATGTTAGAAACGTTTGTCACAACATAACTAGTAAATGATTAAAACCAATTTCGATTTCTGATTTGTGACATTCCATTCTACTTGCATTATTAAATCTCTCACGAAAATCATTAATATTACATAATCTAACTCTTCTACCTATGAATAGAAGGAATCATACTTACATTATATTTTTATTTTATTTTTCTTCAGGCCTATGACCCATAAATCTGGTTAACCGGTTTCTATGGTGCATAAATGATTGAAGTCACCAACTTTCCTTGAACGGGTCACCCGGCTGTTGCCAGTGTTCAAGACAAGCAATTTTTTGAGGGCTGAGAATTAGTCGATTGCATCGACTAATCCTGTTACTTGACTGGTACTATATTTTATACCCCACCCCACCCCACCCCATAAACAACAGCTGCACCATGAAGACGAAATGTTGGTTCACTCATTTTCACAATTGGGTAATAGCAATATTTTCTATTCCTGGAGTTTCGACTGAAGGTGTTCTAGAAATTGTGCCTTGCTGATCTTGCTATCTCGGCTAGCCTCTATTACTTCGGTTTCTTTCTTTTATTTTTCGGTCTAAAACTTCGGAGCAAGAGCCTCTCAAAAGGTTCTCACAATAAATGTGGCGACTACGCGTATTTCCCTGTATCGACAATCCCATGCCTTTTATCTCAGTACCCTCTTCCTGTACAGTTCAATTCAACTTTGTGGCCTGTAGGGATCATAAGGACTTGCAAATTCATTTTGAAGCCCCAGATGGCACTTCTTGTTAGCCCTTTTTTAATAGAAAAAGTGAAGGATCTCTATCGTTTTCGATATCCCTCATCGTCACTTTTCAATTGTTTTCCTCGTGTACGGTTGGACAAATGTATGGACAGAGATGTGTCTAACAACTTCAGTCTCTTGAATATTCATCTTTGAAGATAAAGTAGAGAGAGTCATAGCTTCTGTATGTTACCGTTGAGAGCATTTCTTTCGAGATGTTTTGAATTTCTTGTCGTGAAGGTAGAATCTGTTCAGCTCCATTTTTACTAAATATAGATATTTTTATATCCTTGGTTGCGGATATATGATTTTAACGAAGCGCGGGTAAAGCAATGTATTCACAGACGTAACTTCCGTTTACCAATACGCGAGACTCTAACGCCTTTTTTCTCCTTTTCTCAACGAGATACGTTTCTCTTTATAAGATTTCGTTGAGTCCACCTTTTAATCGCACAGGGGTGCTAATGTCTATCACTACAACAGACATAATATTTTTTCTTTGTTGTTCTTTCGTCTTGACCCTGCGACAAATACATACTGTTTGGTCATATAAAGTTATACTTCCTTTTTTGGGATTGTGTTAAGTCTAAAATTTCATTTGTTCTATTTGTGTTAGAAATAGGGAGAGATTAGTTTTAGCACCTCGACTCTATGTACGATTTAGTGCTAAGTTCACCCCTACTTTTGTTCTTACTATCGCTATATTTAAAACAGTAATTTAGACTGCGTGAAATACTTTTATCTGTTGATTGTTCATTTAAATGTTTATTAGTTTTATTCATACAATCGTGTATTTTGTTTTTGCTTCATTTTTTTAAATCTCCGTTCGCTGCTGCAATGTTTTGTCGTATACTGTATTCGTATTCAGTGGCCGTTTTGAAAGCGAAAATGTGCATGTAAACATGAATAAAAATGTCAGTAAAAACAAAATTTCCTTTTCCTTTTTTTTTTTCGATTTTTGTCGATTCCTGGCTATCGCGAGCAGGCTTCCCTCAAGTAATTATAATTGTTTTTATCAAAAACTCCAAAGAAAATGTTCAAATTTTCATTCGGTAAAGCTCTAACTATGGTTTAGCTTCGAAGTGAAATGAATACGTATGTGTACACTTCGAGAAGCAATAATAATAATAATAATAAATTCCCTGATGCAATACCAGGCAGTGGCTCTCATGGCTTCTGATCTTAACTGATTGGAAATGTTAGCATGTACATTGTTTTGTCTTGGTATAAAAAATGGGCTACAGCAAATATCTTGCTCAATGCCACAGATTTGCTTGTCAGTTGTTTGACCTTAACCAGTTGAGCATGTCCTTTGGTGGTTGAAGATATGTGCACCTCTGATCACGAGCAGAAGTAGTGGGGAAGCATCATAGCCATGTGTTGAGAGGAATTCTTTGGAGTTTGAATAATTCAAATCTGGAAACATGGGTTTTTGTTCATCATCCTTAAACAACCCACATCCAAGGACCTTTTGAATGGGAGGGGCTACTCGACCTGAAGAAAATTCTAACTGGGCCCCACCTCCAAGGTAATTTGCTGTTTATCTTGATATGAGATCACCATGTCGCGCACATATGGTTGTGATGCATGTGCCTGATGTACCCTTATCAGACAGGTAGTCATGATGGGTATATTGTGCTTCGTATATTTATATACCAGTGTCACTTTGATTGCATGCACTGCTCTGTCACTCAATAATAATAATAATAATCATAGCAATGATATTAATCATAAAAAACGAAAAGAAAGAATGGTAGCAGAGTATAGACCATTGTATAAGGAGTGAAAGGAGAACGCTTGCCGAGTATTTGATAAATTGATAACTAGTGATGAAGACCTGCTGCAATATGCCGTGAAAGATATGGGTGTAAATGCCGATGAAATGATAGGCAAGGAAGAGTTTAACCAAAGAGCTGAAGAGAAGAGATAAGAAGACCTTCAATGAGAATGCATGGACAGTTTGAAAAGAATGCACAAGGCGTTCAGGATAATACAGCATCGTGAGCATGGTTTGAGTGAGGTGATTTGAAGCGTACCACCGAAATCCTGATCATTGCTGCACAAGACCAGGCTCTCGCTACCAATTCAATGAAGTATAACATCTATAAAATTCCTGACACCCAGAAATGCAGACTCTGTGGAAAGAGTGTGGAAATGTGTGGAAAAGTGAATGTGAGAGCCTTGCACAAAAAGAATACAAGTGCCTCCACGATAAAATGTGTGTGTATCTTCATTGGCTCTTATGCGTAAATACCAATATGAAGTAACAGAGAACTGGTATGAGCATGTACCAAGTAAAGCTTTGCAGGAGGATGGAAAAGCAATGATACTCTGGGACTATGATTTCCAGACGGATCGTGTAATAGAACACCGTCGGCCGGATATTGTCATATTGAATAAGAGAGATAAATACAGTCAGATCATTGATGTGGCCATACCAAATGACATGAATGTTGTGAGTAAAGAGGTTGATAAAAATCACCAAGTACTCCGAATTGAAAGTGGAAATGACAAGACTGTATGGAATGCGAGAGGATAATGTAAAAGTGATACCAGTGGTGATCGGAGCGTTGGGCTCAATCCCATTGAAACTTCAAAACTTCTTAAGGCAACTGGAAATCCCATGCAAGATTGATGTCTTGTAAAAAGCAGCCATATTGGGCCCAGCGCACATTTTAAGGAAAGTATTATCTGTCTGAGGTCCTTGTTGTGACTTGACAGACGACTAAAGACTCCGGTACATTTTTACCTACACTGTGTTACGAAGGAATAATAATAATAATAATAATAATAATAATAATAATAATAATAATAATAATAATAATAATAATAATAAACAACTTGTCGCAGATGATCTATAATCGGCCGTTGAAAACTGCCTTTCCAAGGAATGCTGTAATTATATACACGCAATATGTCTATGATAAATGTGAGACGAGATGAAGATAATATGAGAGTTCATAAGAGAATTGATTGTCATGCGATAATATAACAAACAATGTTCCAGATATTACATTTCTATTAATTATGTTAATTATCGTTAACTTGGTCGCGTTTGTCATTAACATATGTTGTACTGGTATACTAATAAATATAAAAGTTTTTTGAAGGTATAATAAACAATACTCAGTGCAATCAATAAAGCAATTAACTTCAATATTGCAACAAATTTTCAGTGAAATGTGTGTGTGTGAGTGCGTGTGTGTGTGTGAGTGCGTGTGTGCGTGTGCGCGCGCGAGCGAGGTGCTCAAGAGATATCAAATACCAGGAATTGCTCGGGTGGTAAGGAGACTACTGGTGCACACGCTGCCGGATGTTTGTGGGACGGCCATTCAGTAAAGCTCTGACTGGCTTGGAGTTGCTGCTACAGTCAAGGAGGGGGCGACATGCACAATCAATGAAGTTGCAAAGGAGGCAACTAGATGGTTTTGGATAAATAAAGGCAGACACGTGACTTCTTGCAACTGAAACGTAATCTGGAATTTGATGAATCCCGGCCTGAGAAATGCTGAATAACCTGAAAACTATTACGAACCCCAAAACAACATTGATAGTACAATGTGTCGGCATTCGGGAGCATTTATGAGCATCCGCAAAATTTATGTATATACAACTTAACATCGTTTCTCATGGCGCCGGAATTCCCATATCATGTGATTTCATTCTACTGAAAATCATCAGTGGGAGGTGTCCTGTCCGGTCACTGCTTCCCAGTCAATTCTCCCTGCTACGATATATAGAATATCAGCATTTTTTCAGGCACTGATGTCGCAAATAGCCAGCAGGCTTATCAAAACTTAATTATTAGCGACAGAAGCAGTACTAATACCAAAAGGTAATCTTTATATCCAAATTTACACGAATGTCTTTGTAGAACACCATATACTGCGTTATTAGCCTTGACAGATCTCATACAGACGGTTGGTGCATAAAAGTACACACATGGATCGAAGCAGATGAAGAATCGTCTGTCATGGACGCCGGAATTCCTATCGCTAATAATTAATTTGTAATTACCGAAGCATTTTCTTCTTTCTGTATTTTTTCTTATATACATATATATATTTATATATATATATATATTTATATATATATATACATACAAGTAGAAATCATTACATGCTATATTGGGTGTTTATTTTATTTTATTCCGTTGGTTGAAGTTGTAGCCCCATTGGACTTATTTTATCGACAAAACCGAATTTGGACGCAGAATTTAGATCAGGAAAACTTACCTTTGATTCAAGGCTCCACCACAAATAAAGCGCCTCGTGTTTGCTTTATCTGTCTAGAAATAACAACTAAAATCTTCTTTAAATCACCGTGTACACCCTTACCAAAAGACATAGTGGAGGATGTAGTCTGGAATACACAATGAGTGAAAAAATGATGATATAATCCTGGGTAGGTTGACATTGAACACAGGTCTGCTAAATCGGGGCTGATTTGGAACCAAACATTAACAACTTTTCCCTAGACTTTTTCATTACAATAAAGTCAGCATATCCCATATGTTTTACTAATGAAGGAAGATTTAACAATGAGTTTTATATAACTTGTTAAAAAATTACTTTTTGTGCTTTATCCACAGAACAAGAGATCATGCATGTAGAATGTGCAAAAAAGAAAAAAAAGAACAAGACGAAAAAAATTATTGTATTTCTCTCAATTTTAGTGTTTCTAGGTAAAAAGGTGCATGATAGCGCGTGGCTTAGTGGTTAGGAATATTCGGCTCACGATCATGACATCATGAGTTCGATTCCCGGGGGTGCGTTGTGTCCTTGAGTATAACAACTTCTTTCACCTTGCTCCAGTTCACTCAGCTGGCGAAAATGAGTAGTATCTGTATTCTAAAGGGCCAGTTTGGTCACATTCTGTGTTGTACTGAATCTCGCTGAGAACTGTGTTAATGGTACGCGTGCCTGTGGAGTGCTCAGCCACATGCATGTTAATTTCTCGAGCGTCTTTGTAATCGACGGAGCGCCACCTATGCAAGAAAACCCATGCTTTAATCGAGTCGCTGTGAGGCTTAAACTGTGTGAAGCATTTCTAATGTTACTTTTAAATCACATTCCACTCTTAGAAAGATTTTTGATTTATTTCAGAATCAGCTACGAGTTAATTTACTTCTCTTAAAGTTTGTTTTAAACCATAGGTGCTGACGTGGCTTAGTGCTTAAATAGTTTGCTTCCAAACCATATGGTTCCGGGTTCAGTCCCACTGTATGGTACCTATGGGAAATGTCTTCTACTATAGCCTCGGGTCGAACAAACTAAGGAAAGCCCGTCGAATGTATGCGTATGTGTCTTTGTGTTTGTCCTCTACCGCCACTTGACTACCGGTGTCGGTTTATCTACATCCCCGTTGCTTAGCAGTTCCGCAAAAGAGACCGAAAAAATAAGTACCAGGCTTTAAAATCAAATTAGTACTGGAGTCGCTTCGTTCAAATAAAATCCTTCAAGGCGATGCCCAAGCATGGCCGCAGTCCAATGACTGAAACAAGTAAAAGATGAAAGAAAAAATATAAATAAGCGAACATGAATGAGAATCAGTTTAATACAAACAAAATATTTCATTTGCCAACGGCATTTAGAACCCAAATGTGATTAATAGCATGTTTAGGGCTGTAGTTATAACACAGGAGTTAAAAATGTAGTGCAATAATAATAGACAACATATAATCGCTAATTTATGACTGTTTATGTCTCTTTCTTTTTACCTTTCAAGGGAATATTCCATGTCAATTAGGAAACACCTCTTCAAACCATTTTTCTTTAATCTGACACAAATTAATAAAAGTGTGATTCAAAATTAAAATATATAGGTTCCCTAAAATTTCTAATTTAATCCTGAGCGTAAGCTATTAATAAAATGTAAAATGTTACTAATTAATATCCTTAATGAATCAATGTTCACTAATTGACTACATTTTTATGCATTTTATTTCACATTTAAATCATGTATTCCCTCATTTAAGTGGAACGCTGATAGGATCGCGTGGGTGGAATACGGTGATGGATAAGTGTCTTCGAATTTCAGTGTGATACTTTTGGATGGCTCTGTCGACTTCCTCGAGTAATTCCGTCATTTTCGATAGCTGAAAATAAATGAATAATCAATCTGTATTTTAAAATAGGTCTTGTTTCGAATATATTTTATTTCGTTTTTCAACCTCTATGCTAGAGAATCTATCTCAAGTTTTCAGTGGTTCTGGAGAATGACTGTAGCGAGACTCGAACCCGAATGGCCACATTACGGATTTCAATCAACAACGTCCCTCTACCCTAAATACGTTCGAGGCCGAGTTATTAACTAATCAGCGGCCAGTCTTCACACGATAGGGTTTCTCCAGATCCTTCTAAACTGTTCTCGGTAAGAAGCCTATAAACAGAATCTGTTTTAAGCGCCTATTCGCAGAGTATGGTAGACGCCCGAGTGGAATACCGTCTCCGCTCTTGCCAAGTTTTAGTGTGTGCGAAGTTGTGGTTCGATGCACACACTCCTTTACTGCTCAAATAGTCATTCTAACGGCTGCATGCTCACCCTTATATATGTTATTTGAATGCAGATATAGTGTTGGGCATATATATATATATAGAAATATATATATATATTCCTGTGCTAAGCTTCTGTATCCAGTAAACCATGCACGTTGCAATATGTTTCTAACTTGTTGACTTTATGAGAAGATTTTTGTAATTCATGATCAACCTCAGGAGAACTTGTGCAGCATGACTAAAATCTCATTTAATGCTGGAATGGTATTATTGTCTCAATTACGCGCAGTCTCACGTATATAACCAACCAACGATTCACAAAGTTACATTGGTGACATCCGACAGAGCTTTCTTACAGCTAAAACCAGTTACATGACTTTCGTTCAAATGAATTAATAATTAGAAAACTGGTTCGTGAAGTGTATCCACTATTATCTCTCTTGTATGTACTGGCGGTTAGAATCATTATTAATAAAATGAGTTAACTACCTGAACATTTTCCACCACTTAATCATATGTAACAGCGCAATTGACATTTTGTTTTTAAAAATTATATATTACTTGCCATATAAGGTCTACCAGTTGATTCATTATGGCTATTGACATACGAGCAGTTTTATGATAGGAAATGGGTGATTGTAACCGCACCGAATCTTATGAGGAACAAATAGGTCGAAATCCTAATACTTCTGTAGGTGTTAGCTTCATCTGTAGTTTTAGAACGAATTGGTCATTCACAGCGAGAAATTCTCTCCTCAGTTCTGGTTAGAGAAACATATATTCTACATGTGTATTAAGGTCTAGGTTCCTTTTTTCGAGAGGTAGCCATGCGTAACATTATATTCATCTGTCTGTCTGTCTGTCTCTCTGTATGCATGTGTGTGTATGTGCATAGTATCAGAGAGAATGTGAGAGAGAAAGAGAGAGAAACAGGGTAAGACATGGAGGGAGGGAGAGAGGTCGAGAGAGAGAGAGAGAGAGAGAGAGAGAGAGAGAGAGAGAGAGAGATTTGTAACGCTTGTGTTTACAAAGAAAACTTACTGAATAAATAATGATTTTGTATATTCCATTGGAAACTTCAGCTTGTATTATGTATGTGTATTTGTATGTATGTATGCATGTATGTATGTTTGCATACATGTGTGCGTATGAATTGTACGAATGTATATACATGCACACCCAAACGTACACACACTCTCACACACATGCACAGAGTTTCATGTCACTACAATAGTAATTGACAAGTAATTTTAATGATTAATTGTGAAATGTTTCAGTGTCAAATCAACGTAGCTGCATTCGGATTTTTCAATGCATAAAATGTTACATTTTATACTCCATAACTATTGAAATATTACTATTGTACTCTGCCGTTAAACACATTAAGTACATTTTATGATTCACAGGCACCTTGACCTTATAAATAACACTACATATGCATGTATGTATGTACGCAGAAATTCCGGGATGGTATCCGGCGTGCTGAAAGACCACTGGGAGTGAGGCGCCCCTCAGCTTTTGTTGAAGCATGTCTGTAGGAAAAGGTCACTCTGATATAAAACTAGATATGCAGGGAATGGCATTGGACATTCTGGGGATCTTTGGTTTGTGCTACAGATCACAGCGCTCCCACATCCCTGAACCTGCGACTAATATTGGCACCAGACATCTATGAGGTGTTGTGCAAGCCTTATTAGACCTAAAACTCTGCACAGGCATTGCCGACCTCTACTCGATATGTGCTTTTTTCCCCCCCATTATATATGTATGTATGTATGTATGTATGTATGTATATATTTGCTATTTTTTAATTATTATAAATCTTCCATTGAGAAGGGAGCCGGTTTCCAACAAAGATACAAGGCTGTATGTATGTCATTATTCAGTTTATTTCAAGATTTCTTGTCAATAGAGAAAGAATCGGTTTCATTGGAATTTCAACACCAACAACAGGGTATTTTTCTTTGTATGTATGTATGCGTATGTATGTATGCATTCTCATGCATATAGTTGATTAGCTAGATATGCTCATATGTATTTAAATTATAAACTCCAGGAAAGTTTTACAGATTTTTATAGTTCCAATAACGGATTAGATCCGGCGCGGTAACGATTCTGCCGGCTCGCCGCCTTAAGTGGGGATAAATATTACCTTTGGGTATATATTTATGGATATGTAAGTAATCACATAAATGCAAAACAAGGTGGAAAAAATACTGTTCGAATACCATAGGTAGAGTAATATACTATTTATTAAAGCCGTTCATCGGACAATTGCGATGATACTTTTTCGGCTTAAAGAAATAGTATATATACAGGTCGTCGTCGATTTACGACCATAAGTGGTTCCTACTGATTAGTCATAAGTCGATTTAGTCGTAAGTCGGACTATTGGCCTACACAGCTTTATTTTATATCTTTACATTCTTAAGGTACACACAGCATTCTGTATTATACTACGACAGTGTTATTTGTTCGGAGTCTCAAGCAGTCGTCCAATAAACAAATACAAAGTTGCCTCAATGTTTCCGCGACAGGATATTCATCCAACACTTGGGATAAACACAGTGGCGATCGATAATCAAACCTAAGGGAAGTGTTTGTTAGCTGACGTCATCCATAGAAGGGTTAATTTCTAAGAAATTAAACCCATTAAATTTCAACTGGACTATATATTGCTGCCGGATGCTGGTGTGCTAATAGTCGTAAAGTGGAGCGGCCGTAAGTCGGATAAGTTGTAAGTCGACAACGAGTCGTATATATATATATATTTATATATATATATATATATATATAT
>NC_068985.1:20316759-20317492 GCF_001194135.2 Octopus bimaculoides
ACACACACACACACACACACACACACACACACACACACACACACACACACACATACACACACACACACACACGCACACACACACACGTATGCTTGCTTTTATGCAAACTTTAGTAAGGAACTCAATTGGAAGATAAACAATTCCATCTCAGAGCGATAATATGGTTCACACATAGACAGAAAGTGTTTCTTTTTATATTTCGGATGGTCTTAAATAATCCGTACTTAAATACGTATACGTTGTTTCCATACCGTATTATTTTCACATCTCATTTCTTTTAAGTACTTTTCTGTTTTTTTTAAACATAATTATATTATAGCTTAAAATTTGAAATACTTCTTTTTATATGCTTTTACAAACAAGATATATATAGAACACTGAATATAAGCTGCTTATTCACTCCATAGTTTTGCACTGTTAATGCATACCCAGTATAAATCAGACAACTTCTAATATCTATCTATCTATCTATCTATCTATCTATCTATCTATCTATCTATCTATCTGTCTGTCTGTCTGTCTGTCTGTCTGTCTGTCTGTCTGTCTATATATAGTTGAAATTTACAGAAAAACAAAAGACGAAGACAGGTGTATAAACAACAAGCAAGTTTGACGTTCGGGAAAATGAAAAAAGTCTTTTACGTTTCGTGTCTACGCTCTTCAACAGAAACGAATAAGAGAACATAAACGGAGAAAATAAAAAAAAAAACTTGTCGATTTAGCGATCACACAC
>NC_068985.1:20317548-20318332 GCF_001194135.2 Octopus bimaculoides
CACACACACACACACACACACACACACACACACACGGACTTTAGGTCAGTTTTAATATGCTTATGTCGTTTTTCAAATTCTGAAGGCAAATTCACTGTAATTACCATGGAGAAAATTTTTTCTCTCATTGTAAAAGGTGTAAAAATATAATATCTGCAAAGTGTGGCCCTCACTCGGATTATCAGACACATCGTTTCTACCTGTTCAGCCTTCCTCAAAGGAAAATAGCGAAACGAGGTAACTCTGGGCAGATTTAAAACTGCAGCTTTAACTAAAAGTCAGTCAACAACATTGACTCAGTTGCATTATTGGACCTCCCGGTCGGGATATTTTCGGTGATATCAGCACCAAACAGTGATTAGGCATAAGCAGACTTTTAGGATAGTTAAGATATATTTGAGACATATTTCAACTGCTAAAGACAAATTTATCATGGAGAAAAAATTCTCTCTTATGGTAAAAGGTGTAAAAACACCATATCAGTCCGATGTTGCCCTCTATCGGATACAAACGTGCCCAGAGTTACCTCGCTTCGATATTTCCAAGTGAGAAAGGCTAAAGAGCCAGAAACACTACATCTGGGAATCTGATAAAGGACAGCACTGGGCAGATAGGGTGTTTTGACACTATCATAAAAGAGGATTTTTTTTCTCCACGGTAGCTGCGTTGACTTTGCCTTTGTAAGCTGAAATATGCCACAAACATATTTTAAGCAATCTGAAGTTCACGTATGCCTAATCACTGCTTGACGCTGATACAGCTGAATGTGTGTGTGTATGTGTGT
>NC_068985.1:20322640-20328157 GCF_001194135.2 Octopus bimaculoides
TAAATAATTTTATATTTATTTTTCAATCTTCATTTCTTTTATTGTTTTTCTCTAGTGTCTGGAAAGTTGTAAGTTAATGCAATGTTGATAAATGTGTGTGTGTGTGTATGTGTGTGTGTGTGTGTGTGTGTGTGTGTGTGTGCACGGGCGTATGTTTGTGTTTGTCTGTCTATCTATCTATCTATCTATCTATCTATCTATCTATCTATCTATCTATGTCTACCTACCTACCTACCTACCTACCTACCTACCTACCTACCTGCCTATCTATCTATCTATCTATCTATCTATCTATCTATCTATCTATCTATCTATCTA
Organism: Octopus bimaculoides; assembly: GCF_001194135.2. Taxonomy (NCBI): domain Eukaryota; kingdom Metazoa; phylum Mollusca; class Cephalopoda; order Octopoda; family Octopodidae; genus Octopus; species Octopus bimaculoides. The sequence continues at coordinate 20,322,959 of NC_068985.1, forward strand.
TTTGTGTGTGAGTGTAGGTGTGTATGTGTGTGGTCTTTAACGCCATGTTTGGTTAGTCTAGGAAAGGGATGTAAAGATGCTTCCTGTGCTAAGAGAGAAAGTTAACTGAGATTTCAGACTATGCATGTAGACATATTCAGCGTGTGTATGTGTGTGTGCGTGCGCGCAAGCGCGCGTGTCTATGTGTTTCAGTATGTGTTTCAGTGTGCGCGTGCGTTTTAAGTTTCCGTGAAGTTAGTGTTAGCAAGCGATACCTGATCAATATGGAATGGTCGAAGCAATACATCTATTTATTTATATAAATTTTTATGTAGTTTTCTGTTACTAAAAAGGTAATTTCTAAGAAAGTAATTTATTGCATTTCAGCAATTGTCCACAACACAAAAGCCACGCCTCACTTATTGCCAACCAATCCTAATAGAGCATCTTCACTTTGTGTTAGCTAATCAAAACGCAATGATAAGACCTTAATACAAAAGGGTTAATATGGACAGGATCCCATAAAGAATAACCTAGAACAGTCGAATCCGAAGAAAGTCATGGTGATCTTTATTAGTAAGAAGTAATACATAGAGTTTCATGTTGAACAGTGGAATAGGACGTGTGCAGTGGGGAAGGAGGGAAGTTCAACGTTTCGGAGAGGACCGTTTATCACAGAGGGAGAGAGAGGGAGAGAGAAGAAACGTTAAGCGGTGTTGAATGATATAGGGAGGGTGGTAGGAGGAGGGGAAAATAAAGTAGGAGGTGAAGGAGGTTACAAATGTTCGTAGAAAGGGTGGAAGCGATCAGAGCAAGGGGAAAATAAAAAGAAAAATTGCAGTTTTGAAAATGCTTGAGATGGGAAGGAGGTAATGGCATTTATACACTATACAGACAGGCAAATACACACACACACACACACACACACACACACACACACACACACACACACACACACACACACACACAGATATACACATACAAATACATCTTACCGAAACACCATGTGGTATACATACATGTATACATACACAGATACATACATGCGTACATACACACATAGCTATGTATATATTATTATTATTATTATTATTATTATTATTATTATTATTATTATTATTATTATTATTGTTATTATTATTATTATTATTATTATTATTATTATTGAGTGAGAGAGCAGTGCATGCAATCAAAGTGACACTTGGATAAAATATACGAAGCCCAATATACCCATCATGACAACCCATCTGATAAGGGTAGACCAGGCACATGCATCACAACCACATATGTGCGACATAGTGATCTCATATCAAGATAAACAGCACATGGTCTTATAGGTGGTGCCCGGTTAGAATTTTCTCCAGGTCGACTAGCTCATCCCGCTCAAAAGGTCCATGAAAAAGGGCTGTTTAAGGATGATGAGCAAATCACCCATGTTTCCAAAGATGAATTGTTCAGACCCCAAAGAATTCCTCTCAACACTTGGCTACGATGCTCCCACACTACTTCTGCTCGCAATCAGAGATGCACATATCGTAAACTCCTAAGGGACATGTTCAACTGGTTAAGGTCAAACAACTGACAAGCAGATCTGTGGTATTGAGCAGAATATTTGCTGTAGCCCATGATAACACTTCCAATAATATCATTATTATTATTATTATTCAGTAGTCTTATTTTTATCACGTGCTTTCACTGCGCTACCGAGCGCAGCTCTGTGTGCCTTAGGTATGTGCTGTCGTTTGTTGTGGTGCTCTTATTTTCACTGTATTGAAGTGTTTTACGTTGGATGTGTGCGGTTCCTAGTAGTGCTATTTTCTGTATGTTATATATACTTGTAAGTCCTGGTGTTTTTCTTATGTCTAAATGCTTTTTTATCATACCTAATGCACCTATGATAGAAACTGTTTCTGTTTTTAGGGACCATATTTGAGCTACCTCTATTTCCAGATCTTTGCATTTTGAAAGTTTCTACGTTTCTTTTAGAGAAACATTGACATCTGTTGGTATTGATACATTGTTTAGAAAGCGTTTTTTCTTGGTGGCCTCTGACAACTATATCCGGCCTATTGGCCTTAACTTCTCTATCTATGTGTATTAGCATATCTCAGACTATGGTTGCTTTCTCTCTCATTCTCTATGACCTTTTCTGGCGTGTGACTATACCATCTTTTTCCTTTTGTTATTTCATAGTGTTGGTATCGCTTCCAGTGTATATAAGCCCCAACTCTGTCGTGCCTGTGCATATATCCCTTCTTAGCCAGGACAGGGCAGCCAGAGACAATATGTTTTATTATTTCTTCTCCAACACCACATATTCTGCAGTTACTTGTATCTCTTTTCATTACGTATTTTTGTCCACCGAGGTCGACTTTGCCTTTCATCATTTCGGAGTCGATAAGTTAAGTACCAGTCAAGTACTGGGGTTGATGTAATCGACTTACTCCTTCCCCCAAAATTTCAGGTCTTGTACCCACAGTTGAAAGGATTATTATTATTATTATTATTATTATTATTATTATTATTATTATTATTATTATTATGGATATTTTCAATTAGCAGAAAGCTACAAAGTTGATTCCAGGGCCGAGGGGTTTGTGCATTGCACTTATCAAGTTGTCATGCCCGACACTCTCGGCCCTTGAGTCATTTTTGTGACTTTCTGTCCTTGAAAAATTATATATATATATACATATATATATTAATGGGAAAGGCCGGTTTCTGGGATCCCATAAACCGGTCTTCCCCCATTAAAATATACACTGCTCTATATTTTCTTCTCCGGATTTATGTTTTCTACAAACAATATGTATACAGGCGCAGGAGTGGCTGTGTGGTAAATAGCTTGCTTACCAACCACATGGTTCTGGGTTCAGTCCCCACTGCGTGGCACCTCGTGCAAGTGTCTTTTGCTATAGGGCCGACCAAAGCCATGTGAGTGGATTTGGTAGAGTGAAACTGAAAGAAGCCCGTAGTATTTATATATGTATATATATATATATATATATATCATTTTAAAATTTTGTTCCAGTCATTTGACTGTGGCCATGCTAGAGCACCGCCTTTAGTCAAACAAATCGATCCCAGGACTTATTCTTTGTAAGCCTAGTACTTGTTCTATTAGTCTCTTATGCCGAACCACTAAGTTACGGGGACGTAGACACGCGCCACCATCGGTTGTCAAGCGATTGTTGGGAGACTAACACCGACACACAAACTCATACATACGACAGGCTTCTTCCAGTTTCCGTCTACCAAATCCACTCACATGGCTTTGGTCGGCCCGAGGCTATAGTAGAAGACACTTGCCCAAGGTGCTACGCAGTGGGACAGAACCAGGAACCATGTGGCTGGTAAGCAAGCTAGTCTCTGTGTTTGTCCCCACCTCCATCGCTTGACAACCGATGCTGGTGTGTCTATGTCCCCGTAACTTAGCGGTTCGACAAAAGAGACCAATAGAATAAGTACTAGGCTTACAAAAAATAAGTCCTGGGGTTGATTTGTCCGACTAGAGGCAGTGCTTCAGCATGGCCGCAGTCAAATGACTGAAACAAATAAAAGAGCGAAAGAATATCTATCTATCTATCTATATATATATATATATATATATGTGTGTGTGTGTGTGTGTGTGTGTGTGTGTGTGTGTGTGTGTGTGTGTGTGCATATATATGTATAAGCGATATTTATACTTGCATTCATCCGTGTGCAATTCTATTTGATCATCTGTTATTTTTCTTTGCATTTATCTATGTTTCTTCATCTATTCATTTTCTTTATTTAAACATTGTCATCGTTATTTTTGTAGTCTCAGTTTCCTGCTTGTTACTCATTGAAATTTAATTGAATTTTAATTTTGTTTTAGTTTATTTTATGCCTAGTTTAACTTCTTTTATCTACTGATTTTTAATTTTAATCTTTATAAGTTTTTTTTTTATATCAACAGTTATATTATGTGATTAATTTTTATGAGTTAGTGCAAGTACCTTTGTGTTTATGCGTGCGTCTGCGAACATAATTTCTCCACTTGCTATTCTTGTATACGTGTGACTCTGTATAGCTGTTTATCATGGTTCTTTGATGAATACACTTCTCGCCTGTCTAATTATTACTATCTGAAATTATGACTTTATTACATTGTTGCATTTCTATCACTTTGAACTGATTGCTCTATAAACTTGTAACCTGATACATGGTAGAGAAAAAATAGTTTCTTGTCAATTATCCCCAATTTTTTATTTGTAGGTTTTACTTTCTATTAAATGATATTATCATGCTTTTTTTAATATTCGTCATATGCAAAATGTTCACCTAAAATGTAATTCTTGGATTTTACATCTTACACAATAGTGTAGTGATGTTAGAATTATTGAAACAGCTGTAGGAATGAGCACATTGAGATATCACTGATGCTGCTTTTCATTATCCTTTCTGATACACACAAATATACATGTACGTATTCATACATATATATGTATGAATTATGTATGTGTATGTATGTATACGTATGTATATGTGTGTGTATGTATGCATATGTGTGCGTATGTATGTATGTATGTATGTATGTATGTATGTATGCATGTGTAGACACACACACAAACGCACACATATACATTCACAGATAAATATGAATGCTTACTTATTTGCTTCGTTTATCTGTGTGATGCGTGTTTCAGTGTGTGAAAGTAAATATATATGTGAATGTGTACGCGAATGTATGTGTTTATGTATAATCTAAATGAAGGTGGAAAAAAACTCATTTCAAAGCGTATATATTAAAACAATATATATAATTTTTTTAATAAATATGCTTTTCCTTTTCTTTTCCTTTAGACCACACATATTATTATATAGCAATGAAGCCTGCTCGTTTTGCACTATCGCAGGCCATTTGCTTGAAAAGCCATTCCTGATTTATTTCCCGAAATACGTATGCATCTATGTTAACATAGACCTTTTTATGTATGTGTATATATATATATATCTATATATATATATATATATATGTATGTGTGTGTGTGTGTGTGTGTGTGTGTGTGTGTGTATCTATTTAGCTTTGTTTAGGCAAAAACCTCGTAATGCATATGCGTGTAAATAAGTATATAAACATATGTATTTAAATATATATACATATATAAGGTGTGCGTTTAAGTATAAAAATACTTGCATGTATATGTGTCTATATATGTAAGAACAAACACACACACACACACACACACATAT
>NC_068985.1:20328250-20331623 GCF_001194135.2 Octopus bimaculoides
ATATATATATATATATATATATATATATATAATACAAAATGGGACAAGAACGCAAAACATCCAGACAGGTGATACAAGAAAGGGACAATAAAACAGCCAGATAGACGATACAAAGAAAACAAGGACAAGTCATTCGGAATTTTTTTTTCATCAGTCGAATTCCAGATTATCTTTGCAATTTCGGCTGGTTATACTCGAGGTTGCTCCAATCTGGCCAGCTCCAAGGAAATACATATATATGCAATGGTAAGTTTCCCATCATTTTAATGATCTGTTCGCTCAGATGCTCCTATTTTAACAATGAATTTGCTCATCTGCCACCTATTATTGCTTCTGTAAAGCAATGGATTTGAAAAAAAAAATCACGTTATTAAAATACCTATTTGCTAATATAATATGAAAATGGGATAAAACTCGATATCCAATGAAAGTGGCGATTATCTGCACTAAGAGGAATATGAAGTCGATATAAATTCCAAAAGTTTATGTGGGATATCGAGAGGTTGTATGAGACGTGAGGAGATAAGTAAGCGATGTGACGAAGGAGAATATCAACTTTGTCAGAGAGGGTGGAACTATTTGACTTCATTTCATGGCTGACAAACGTCGATCAAATGGTTAAACAACTGAATACCATTTACAAAATACGTAAGCAAATCGGCGCGAAGCGTCTAACTCACCACTGTGTGTGTGTGTGTGTGTGTGTGTGTGTGTGTGTGTGTGTGTGTGTGTGTGTGTGTGTGTGTGTGTGTGTGTGTGTACCTACATATTCTCGTCTCTTGCGTACATAAATAATATTTACAAACATGATGTAAAACTCATATACCGACCAACTCATAAATTTGAATAAATATATAAACATTATGTCTGTGAGTGTGTGGAATATCTCTTCCAGATCGACGTTCAGATAATTCTATTCAGCAGTTCTTCGAATCAAATGAAATATGATCATATTTTGGTATTCGCTCCCAGCATGCATGATGCTATATCCTTCATCATTCTGTATACACCCACTAAGGTTATGGGTACTACTTTCATTCTTACTAGCTTATAAAAAAAATATGGCACACGCTTTCGATTCTATAATTAATCTTTTTTTTATTGTTCATGATATGTGTAATACATAACGAGTTTCTTATTTTGAAATAAGAATGAACTTTGGTGAATATGCGTAAAAGTGCTGAAGGTTAACAAGGATGTTCAAGACTAACAAAAATGTATATTGCACGGAAATACCATCAGCCGGGCCAGTCTGAAACGTATGTAGACTGACGAAAACACTCTGCATGTACTCGTTCAGTGTTCTAATATTGATGGCCTGTGGAGTTATCTGAATCGACCAAGCAACCAACAAAACAACATAGCAAGCAAGCAAGGAACCAACCAACCAACCAACCAACCAACCAACCAACCAACCAACCAACATCTATATCGGCTGTTTTACACACACACACACACATGTATTTTCTATCTTTTACTCTTTTTCTTGTTTCGGTCCATTTGACTGTGGCCTTGTTGGAGCACCGCTTTAAAGGGAAGACAATATAAAGTTTTCATCCATTTAACCCTTCCTTCTTTGGCATCGTGTTACACACGCTTCAAATGTTTGAAACAGTCATAACTTTATTAACCATGATAATATGTAGCTTCCCTTTTCGTTCTCCACAGTAACCCTGATATGAAACGCTGCATTAATTATTTCCCATGAACTATCCAATACAAACACAAATTGTTTTATAATATCATTTTATAAAAGTGGTTCTCAATCGAGGTCCAAATGACTCTCTGGAGTCCAAACAATATTTCCTTCTAGATTCGTTTTCATACAATTCCAATTAATATTTAACTATAAAAATGTAATAATAAGGATCTTTTTTTTAAACATTGAACGGTTATAAAAGTCCTCTCGTGTTAAATAAGAATCAAAGGGGTCCATGGGCATAAAATGGTTGAGGACCTCTGATTTAAAAGATGGTCTTTCATGTTTATTTCCTCAAAGACATTTCAGTTAATATATGGACGCTATCATTCTTTAACTACTACTACTACTACTACTACTACTACTACTACTACTACTACTACTACTACAACTACGACTACTACTACTACTACTACTACTACTACTACTACTACTACTACTACTACCACAACCACCGCCACCACCACAACCACCACCATACTTTTCCATCCTTCTGCATAACATTACTTGGTACATTCTCATACCATTTCTCTGTTACTTCATATTGGTATTTACGACATAAGAGCCAATGGAAGATACACTCACACTTTATCGTGGCGGCGCTTGTATTCTTTATGTGCAAGGCTCTCGCATCCACTTACCAAGTGGGTCACATTTTCCACACTCCACAGAGTCTGCATTTCTGGGTGTCAGAAGTTTTATAGATGTTCTACTTCACTGAATTGATAGCGAGAGCCTGGTCTTGTGCAGCAATGATCAGGCTTTCGGTGGTACGCTTCAAATCACCTCGCTCAAGCCATGTCCACGATGCTGTATTATCATTAACGTCCTGTGTATTCCTTTCAAACTGTCCATGCATTCTCATTTCAAAAAGGTCTTATTTTCTCTTCTCCTCAGCTCTTTGGTTAAACTCTTCCTTGCCCATCAATTCATCTGCCTTTACACCCATATCTTTCGTGGCATATTGCAGCAGGCCTTCATCACTATTTATCAAATACTCAGCAAGCGTTCTCCTTTCACTCCTTATACAATGGTCTATACTAATTAATCCTCTGCCACCATTCTTTCTTTTCATATACAGTCTGTTTACGTTTGCTTTAGGGTGAAGCGCCCCTTACAGCATCATCAATTTTCTTGTCCTTCTATCCAGTGTTGATATTTCCTCCTTAGTCCATTTGAGGATGGACGCACTATATCTGACCATCACAACTGCCCAGTTACTCATTGCGGTAATCAAAATTTCTGCATTCAGGCTGGATTTCAACACCATCTTCACTCATTTTTGATACGCCTCGCTAACCTTGACATTCATTTCTCTGTGTAGAATGTCATCCAGCTCCAAAATCCCTAAATATCTATACCCACTACCGTCGGTATTATTATTATTATTATTATTATTATTATTATTATTATTATTATTATTGTTATTATTATTATCATCATTATTATTATTATTATTATTATTATTATTCAGTAGTTTTATTTTTATAACGTGCTTTCACTTCACTACCCAGCGCAGCTCTGTGCGCCTTGGGTATGTGCTGTGGTTTGCTGTGGTGCTCTTATGTTTACTGTATTGAAAGTGTTTTGCGTAGGATGTGTGCAGTACCCAGTAGTGCAATTTTCTGTATGTTATATATATTTGTAAGTCCTGGTGTTTTTGTTATGTATTTG
>NC_068985.1:20331995-20338053 GCF_001194135.2 Octopus bimaculoides
GATATATTCCTTCTTAGCCAGGACTGGGCAGCCAGAGATAATATGATTTATTGTTTCTTGTCGATCTCCACATATTCTACAGTTACTTGTTATATTTCTTTTCATTATGTGTTTTTGGTAATTTCTGGTGGGGAGGCTTTGGTCTTGTGCAGCAATTAAAAATCCTTCAGTCTCTGCTTTGAGTCCTGAGCTTCTCAGCCATTGCTGGGATTTTTCTCTGTCTATTTCTTTCGCATCAGCGGGCAGAATCGTCAGTACGCCGGGCGAAATGCTTAGCTACATTTCGTCTGTCGTTACGTTCTGAGTTCAAATTCTGCCGAGGTTGACTTTGCCTTTCATCCTTTCGAGATCGATAAATTAAGTGCCAGTGAAACACTGGGGTCAATGAAATCGACTAGTGGCCCTTCCCTAAATTTCAGGCCTTCTGAAAGGATAATTATTATTATTATTATTATTATTATTATTATTATTATTATTATTATTATTATTATTATTATTATTATCAAAGACGGCACAAGCTGGAAGAATTGTTAGCACGCCGGGCAAAATGCCCATTGCGCATTTCGTCCGTCTTTACGATCTAAGTTCAAATTCCGCCGACGTTGACTTTGCTTTTCATCCTTTCGGGGTGGATTAAGTACCGGTTGTGTACTAGGATCGATGTAATCGATTAATCCCCTCCCCAAAAATTTCAGGCTTTGTGCCTATAATAGGAAGGATATTATTTTTCTTTATATGAAAGAAGGCGGTGACCTGGCAGAATCGTTATCATGCTTAACGGCGTTTCGTCCATCTTTACGTTCTGAGTTCTAATTCTGCCGAGCTCGACTTCGTCTTTCATCCTTTCGAGACGCATAAAATAAGTACTAGTTAAACACTGGGTTGATGTGATCGACTCACTCCCTCGCCCAAACTTGCTGGTCTTCTGCCAAAGTTTGCAACCATTATTTTTAATATGAAAGAATTTATGTGAGTTGATTATAAACTCGTTGATATGATCTTATGTAACTTTCTGTTAACTTCAGCAAGCATCCTGAAGTTATCATATTTTTACGCATTATTATTTACTAATATCATTCGTTCCTTTTGTGCTTTTGTTTATATTATACCCGAGGCTTCTTTGAAGTAAATTTTATCCCGTGCCGTATGCGGTTTTAGTCCGTTGAGAATTACCTAATTTTTTTTAACGATTTTAATGCATTTTGAAATACGATCGTTCACTTCTGTTTGTAATATTTCATCAATTATATGATTAAGCTGCTTCAATTAATTTCATCTTGTCATTTTATATATGTGTGTGTATGAGTGTGTGTGCGCACGTGGGTGCGTTTGTGTGTGTATGTGTGTGTGTGTGTGTGTGTGTGTATGTAACATACATAAAAATTCTATACATTGCTGTCTTTAGGAGTACATGTGCTATGATATAATGCCTATGTGGAAGAAAAACACCTTGAAGATATTGCTAAACACGTGATGCTGTCTTCCATTGCCAATGAGGCAGTAAATGTATTGTTACACGGCAAAGGCTTGAATGTGACGCTATTTGAATTATTTATTGTGATAATTATTATTATTGGCTGGTGAAAACTCGTTCTAAATTATATATGATGACCAAATGAGTTTTCTCCCAAACATACATGCATACATGCATGTATGTATGTATGTCATTATTCAGTTCATTTCAAAATTTCTTGCCAATAGGGAAAGAACCGGTTTCTAACCTAGATCCAAGGCTCCTTCATTGGAATTTCAACATCAACCACAGAGTATTTTTGAATGTATGTATGTATGTATGGATGCATGGATGCATGCATGTATTTATGTGTGTGCGTGTGTGTATGTATGTTACCTTTGTTTGAAAATTATTCGAATGTTTCCTGTAAAGAAAGAGTTGATTTCTAACAAACAAACAAACAAACAAACAAAACTTCATCACTGGAATTTTGATAATAACATCACTGATGAGTTATTTGCTGAATTTAAGAAAAAGTCGTACATATTTTTGCTGTTCCTTTTACAGATTGTATTTGAAAAGTGCGAGTCAGCTTGGACCCTGTCTCTGTGTGACTGAGTTGATGATTGAGTACATGTAGATTTGTCACATAACGCAAGTGATTACATGTATATATCCATTCCAGGAAGCTAAAATGGATAATCAATAGAACGTCTGATATATTTACATTGTACACTTTACAAATCTTTATGATTTGAAAGACGCCAGTAAGCTTTCTTTTTTTTTTTTTATTCTGGAAAACCCCATTACTTCCAGGTCGGTAGTTTTTCTTCATCTTACAGTTCAGGTAAGAATACTTATCTTGGTCAAATTTCATCTGTATATCTTTTGAGAATATTGTTGCAGTCAGGTTAAGATTATTCTTACCGTATATATTTGTGACTTTCACATTCAGGTCATCCATGCAGAAACTATCTGCTAGGTTAATACTTCTCTCTTCCTGTGAACTAACCACACACTCTTCAAATTTCTTCCACACGATTATAACGAGGTCACTGCATGTGTAAGCACACCACATTGACAGAGGGGCTGTCTTCCTTGAAATATACCTCTACGATACTTCACCTTATCAAAAATTCTACAATCTCATCCTGTATTTAATTTCAGGATTACGACACAAACAAGACTAGATTGTCTACGCGTTCGTTTGTGTTCTATGGAACTCTATCGTGTCGAAAGGGATTGTAACACCTACCGTTGAGGAACAGAACCAACTGCTTTCTTGTAATTCAGACAAACTGTAATAAAATTCCTCCAGTGTTGGTATATCTCTGATATCGTACTTTGTTGAGACAACGTCACTCTGCACATTCAAAAAACTCCTTCTTCCCAACTGCCTATTCGTCTGCCATGATATTTTTAGTTCTACTGTAATCCCGAACAAATGAGAATAATACGCTGTATATATTTTATGCATGGAATTAACCAGTGGTTGTTTGCCATGTGAGTGGCATCGTTCTTTGGTATCAGAATTGTTTCCGTCAATGCCAGCCAGTTTGGTATGTTCATATTTCCTCTGTCTGTACGAAAGGAAATATTGTCCAGTATCAAAACCGAAACTTCTTTACATTATTTACATTTGACGGATATTTGTCCTCATCTTGTTTGTTGTTAAAACAACGTTTCGGCAGATATACCCTCCAGCCTTCATCAGGTACCTTGGGGAAATGTTCGAACCTGCATGTATAAACACAACACATTGATAGAGGGGCTGTCTCCTTGAAAAATACCTCTACGATACTTCACATTATCAAACATACTACAATCTCTTCCTGTATTTAATTTCAGGATTATGACACGGCATATGGCGTAGTGGTTAAGAGCGCGGGCTACTAACCCCAAGATTCCGAGTTTGATTCCAGGCAGTGACTTGAATAATAATGATAATAATAATAATAATAATAATAACAACAACAACAACATCGAAAAATACCTTAGGAATGAGAAGCTAGGTTCGAAATTTCCCCAAGACACCTGATGAAGGCTGGAGGGTATATCAGCCCCGAAACGTTGTGTTAACAACAAACAAGATGAGGATAAATATCCGTCAAATGTAAATAATGTACATAGTTCTTCATCTCTTAAATATAGAACTGTACAAAACTTCTTTCTTCACTTTTTTTCTCCAAACATTTTACTATTTTATTTTTCGATAACATTTGCTGCGGTGTGTAACTTTTTATTTTTTTTTATTTTCCCATTCGGCAAATATCGGCTCATTGCTAATGAACTTCCAGCGATATACAATCTGTATTCTTAATCTCTACTGGCATTTTTTAATGTTTTGTTTTAATTTATTTTATTTTCCAAAACTGCTCGTTTGTGAAAAAGGAGTATAAATAGGCATGTATTTCCTTAAGTTAATTATTACATTATTGTACATATTTCATGCCTACATCATTAATTACTTTCGACATTGGTTCTGTAAGTTTCTTATCAATGTTAATCAAATGCGGTATTTAGAAATGAATTCATCTTTTCTTGAAACATTTCATCAACAATATTTTTCAAGAGTTTATATTCTTCATTCTCATAGTTCAAAATACATTTATTATCATGGCTACAGAAATGATCACGGGTGGCCAAAAGTGGGCAGTCTGCCCTGCTGTGAGCTAAGTTAGTATCTGATGGAATCTTGTCTGTTGTCGTCCATGGTGTAATAATTACTGCAGGCGTAAATATTCTATTTATTGGAATATGTTCGGTTGCTGTTATTTGTACATTGTTGAAACTTTTGGGAACAAAATTACAATCAACAACTCTCTTCTTTCGTTCAACAAATGTCACTTGCAGGCGTAATTTCTTTGACATGAAATAACTTAACTCTGAATGAAATTGACCTCAGTGTACATAATTCCGTTCCATATATGTAACCAACAAAGGGGTCTTTTCTTGGCTATTTTATCGAAATTACGTAAATAATTATTGAGTTCATAACTGTTAGATAATGCATTTTATAATTCGATTTCTTCTAAAATTGCAACTAATTGCATTTTGTTTACCTTTCTCAGTATTGTTTTTCTCTTGTTCTTCTCCAGCTGTGTTGTTGACGCTGATGTGTCCAATCACCATATTTATAGTAATTCTCTGTACAGTGATTTCAAGTTTTGAATAAATATCGCTTCAATTTTGAATTAAAAAAAACAATTTTCTTCGATGAAAGTGATCAGAAAGAAAAATCAGTTGTTTAACGTCACCGGTAGACGTGGCATGAGACGCCTGTTTTTATGTATGTATGTACGTACGTACGTACGTACGCACGCACGCACGTACGCACGCCCGGATGGATGGATGGATAGATGGCTTGCTTGATGCATGCATGCATGTATATATAAGTACAAGAGGGTGCTGAAAAGTTCCCGATTTTCAGGCTGTCGCGAAAGGCTTGGCTGGAAGCCCAAACTTTCGAGTTCTTTTTACAGGGCTAAGAAAAACTGAAGGACCGTTGCAATAAGTGTGTGAATCTGAGAGGGGAATATGTTGAATAAAATCATAATTAACAGATCCTCCTGTATTTTCTTTTACTCATATCAAGGAACTTTTTAGCATCCCTCATATATATGTATGAATATACGTACATATGTGAGTATATGTATGTATGCTTGTATGTATGAATGTATATGTGTATGTAGATATATATGTATATATTATATCGTTTGATGTTTTCATAAAGAAGATGATAAATAAACAATGTCCTATCGCTGATATTTAGATAAGAACAACGTTGTAATCTAAATGTAACTCTTCATATCGAATTGCTTAAACTTTAACATGATGAGTAAAAGCACACAAGTTTTTAGAAAAACCTTACATATTTTTACTACTCCACTTACAGATTGTATGTGACGCATGAATGTTAGCTGGTCGCTCCCTTTGTCCGAAAGCTTTAGCTTTTCGAGATTACTACTTCGATATTTTACTAACATAACAAAGTACACTATCAATTTTAGGAATAAATGAGAATTTATATACCGTAAGGCCTCGATATACGAGTTAATTTATCCCGGAGATCACTCGTAAAACGACAACTCGTAAAGCAGAGCAATACTTTCCCATTGTAGCAATGTTGTAAAATCGTAGTTCGTTCCCAGAAAAATATTTTACCTATAAATTTATGACAGTCGTTAATAAATGGCAATAAAACAACAGTAGAATGTAAAGAATAATTTATGTGGTGAAGTAAAAAGAATGTTGAGATATTATTATTATCGTTTTCTAAATCACTTTCACTCGCACTAGACTTGCGCAAACCATCACTTGTAGATGTGATCGCCGATTCACAAGCACTCGTAGACGGACTTGTAAATTTCTTTTTAAAATACAAGTCTACAATTGTCTACTTAGAAGAAGCTTTTAATCGCTCTCTATAGATTTCCAGGTAACTCGCAGAAGCATTTGTTATGGTAGTGGAAACTTTTGCATTTCGTTCAAAATTTGGATCTTGTGCTTGAAAAATTTCAATTAACCCGGGGGAACGTAAAGCGAGGTATTACTGTACTGGGCAAAAAAGCTATAAGTTTCGAAACGTACATAGATATTCACTTC
>NC_068985.1:20338486-20343776 GCF_001194135.2 Octopus bimaculoides
CTCTCTCTCTCTCTCTCTCTCTCTCTCTCTCTCTCTCTCTCTCTCTCTCTCTCTCTCTCTCTCTCTCGTTCATTAGATATTTTGTGGCTATCACCTTCTCTTTGATTGTTGCATAAATATAAATTTCAAAATCCACTATGATATAAAGGTCACGAGTCCAAGAGAGGTCGACACTTCCCGTCAATGTTAGCATCATCTTCAAGTTTTGAAAAGGTATAATCATACATAACCTATTTTTGGTCCTTGTTGAGATACGCTAGTCCAGTAATTCTAGAATCGCACGAAAGTTCATCGAGAAACAACATCTTGAAGAACTTCCATGCGATGTATGGTTCCTAAAATAGATAAAAATCTTTGCGAGATGTTATGAAAAATAGCTGACTCAATAGTGGGTCCTATATGAACTAAATTCCTTGACAGAAGAGGATAGAAGGCTAGTCCATCTTGTTCCTGCATTTCTGGTGTTCTTTGCCACGTTTGAGCTCTTGGCTGATGTATTTATTTTTACTACTGTTGTTTAACTTTATTAATCCTATCATACAACACTGAAAGCTATCAGGAAGGACAAATCTAGCTGCTATTCTCCTTCTGGGGTAGAACCTATCATTATCACTATTTCTGTGGAAACTTTTTTTGCGGAAGCTTCTAATTGGTACCACTACTTTACGGATTTTAGATATTTCTGGAGCAGAAAGGCGGCGATCTGGCAGATACGTTAGCACGCCGGACGAAATGCTTAGCGGTATTTCGCCTGTCCTTACGTTCTGAGTTCAAATTCAGCTGAGGCCGACTTTGCCTTTCATCCTTTCGGGGTCAATACATTAAGTACCAGTTGCGTACTGGGTCGATCAAATCGACTGCCCATCCTCACCCCCCCCCCCAAAAAAAAAATTTGGTCCTTGTGTCTTGAGTAGAAAAGAATATTTCTGGAGCAGAGAAGGCTACGAGCTGGAAGAAGCGTTAGCAAAATGCTTAGCGATATTTCGTCCGACTTTACATTCTGAGTTCAAATGCCGCCAGGGCCGACTTTGCTTTTTATCCTTTCAGGGTATATAAAAATAAGTATCAGTTGAACACTGGGGTCGATATAATCGGCTTATCCCATCCCCTTAAATTTCAGGCCTTCTGCCAAAATGTGAAACTGCTGTTTCTGGAGCGGAGTTTCTCTGTAGATCAGTCAAATATCTCAAATGTTGATACCAGTACTAGGAATGCAAATGCGTTGCGAGATATTACCCAGTAAAACTGCTATATTTTTTAAAAGTTTAATATCATACTTTGTTATACCGAAGTTGACTTTGCCTTTCATCTTTTTGGGGCCGATAAAATAAGTACCAGTTGAACACTGGAGTCAATGTAATTGACTACCCCCCTCCTCCAAAATTTCAGGTCTATATAATGCTATAGTTGCAAGAAGCATTATATACTTTGGTTACTTTTTGCGTCGTTATCTACGTATTTGTAACACTGGTTGTATAGAAAAGGGGAAACAGAAAGACCGTTCATAACATCTGAGACGATAGTTCTGTTATCAGTTGGTGACTAAGTGTTTGTGAGTCTTTCAAAGGCAGCTACAGTGAAACCGGTAACTTTTTCCAAGTGCTGTGAATCCAGAAAATATGAGCGGGGAAGAAAATCAAACGTTTCGTGTAGACTTTGAAAGTAATAGTTGGTCAAGCATTGAGCCAATAATTTCTGTCAAATAATTATTTCCATTATTGGCAACAAACTTTGTTTGTTTGTTTGTATGTTTGTTTGTTTGTTGGTTTGTATGTATGTGTGTATGTATGTATGTATGTATGTATGTATGTATGTTTATTTCAAGATTTTTTGCCAATAGAGAAAGTGCCGGTTTCTAACCTAGATCCAAGGCTCCTTCACTGGAATTTCAACATTAACAACAGGGTATTTTTGTATGTATGTATGTATGTATGTATGTATGTGTATGTATGTGCAGATTTGTATGTTTTATGTATGTATGTGCAGATTTTATGTTTTGTGTATGTATTCTCAATGTATGTATGTAAGGAAACGTGCAGATGTGTATGTTTTGTTTTATGTACCTTGTCTCATGCGTATACTTGCATATCTAGATACGTTCATATATATACTTAAATGATAAACTTCTGGAAAGTTTTACAGATTTTTACAGTTCCAGTGATGGATTTGATCTGTAGTGTTTGAATCAGCTTTCTCCTTTCTGATTTTGAGAAACCTAATTTTTCAAGATTGATGTTTAAACAGTATGTTACATATCCCAGTGCCCCAATAATTACAGGTATAAACCTGAACTTGTAGTCTGGATAGAGTAACTGCAGATTTAATGTATGTATGTATGTATGTATGTATGTATGTGCACACGTAAATAAGTATGCATAAACGTATGTTAGCGAACATGTGAATCAGTGCTTTAACTTATGAATGTGTGCATATGTGCCTGAACGCGTGTGTTTCTGCTCGTGTATCTATACGTGTGCATATGAACATATACAAGCTAAACATCTGGGTTCTTTACTTATTTTTACAATTCTCATAATGGCATATAATTGTAATTTCTTAATTAGCTGTGTCCGTTCTGCTTTTGTGAAACTCAGATTTTCAAGACTGAAGCTTAAGCAGTTTCTTACTTTATTAACTACCACAAAATCCAAAGTTATTGTCCAGATGTAGTACCTGAAAATAACTTATTAATTTGCCGTTGATGTTTCTTCTTGTGTCTTTAAAATTATATTAACTTCTGCTGGACAACTGATTTCTGCAAATGTACGCATTTTCTTTTCACCGTCCCAGATAATTATGTCCAGTTTTTTTAGCCTACATCTCACAAAAGTTTTGACAAAGAGTTTAACCGGTTGTACATACATATACGTAGGCCGATACATATAAATATACGTATATGTATATTGTATACATATATAAGTAACATCATAAATTACACATACGCATTGACATAGATGAGTATAAAAACATGCGTGTCTAAATATACACACCAGAGAAACATACATATGCCTATCACATGAATAGGATTACAATCTGGGTACATGGAGTAAATAAAATCATAACATAAACAATTAAATATAAGAAATAATAATTTCTTAAAGTATGTGTTAATCCCCATGTACCCAGACTTTGTGGACACCCTGTATATAAATATATATGACAACTCAGTTGATGTTATCTAGATTCCGTTAAAGGAACCTAGTTTCTGGGTCGGAGAGAAATCTAGAAAATATAACTAAAAAACACGAAGTAAATTAGATAAATATTACTTTTAACTTCCGTGTGTTACATTGATAACAATGTTTTACACAAGTCTGATAGATAAAATCAAAGGAATATTCTCTTTGATATGACGCCAGACTGTCACAAGTAATATTCCAAAATGACCTATAATACCTTTTTCCGATAACTTACTGCACTAAACCACGTACAATAGATGTTCCTGGGCCAAGGAAACGAAACGCCGAAAGTAATTTTAAACTCGTTATCAAGTAATGATTTTTGATAACTTATCTTCTCGACCATCTCGCCTCTATACCAGGGTTCTAATCCTAAGTGCTATTGTGTAATTCTGAAGGGTTGCCAAGACAAATTTTCTCGTTTAAAATATTTGATATTATTTAAAATGCTCATGAATATGTTATACAAATATGTCATAAGCATTGGTGATACAATACAACGTTTATTGCAAACACAAAGAAGGGAACATATCCCCCAGAACGATGTCAAATATTAATTTTATGAAACGATTGTAAACTAGCTCGTTATTTAAATATTATAAACCAAAGCTTTACACACTCGTGCGCGCGCATATGTATATGTGTTCTAATATTTCCCTTGAAATTGGTCCAATGGAAGTGATTTACTTTCATGTTTTGTACTCACTGTATGATGCAAGGATAGAGTTTTCTATCAATCATTTAAAACTGGCGATAACGATCGTTTTAGCCTCAACAGCTTAATCAAAGATGGCGAAACATGTACGATAGGTACACGGCGATCAGGGCTTTAGGATGAAGTTTTATACTATGAACAAAGAACCAGAGTGATCATTACGATATATAACTGTCAGTGTATAAATAACACTTGATGTGAACATCGTCGAACAATATTGGTTATTCCAATATAGCTGATACTGTTGGAATGAGTCTAAATATAATTTAAATTGACACGTATTTGTCTGAGGCTTAATAATATTCAGTCCAGATTCGTGAGCTGAATCTATTCTCTGAGCATATGCACACGACATACAATGAAGAGCAGAAGTAAGTTGTTCAAATTGTTTTTGTTTCTTTTTTTAATTTCATAAAAGAAATTAGGTTCGGCATTTTTTGTTTTTATGTTTTGTTTTTTTCATTGGTGCAATTTTAAGTTATATACATTTTACTTTCCCTCAGTACAATTCTTTTTCACCGATAAAGATAGATCAGACAGATAGTTAGGTGAGACTACATGTCGGATAGTACAGAAATTACGGATGTAGAATGAAAATAAAACCGAAAATTTCAAGGTAGTATGAGTTTGAAAATCTTGTTTATTAATACTGTCCAATAACATCTAAACAACTAATTGCACTGTAATAGATATTTTAACATAAATAAATTCATAAGTGTTTTTAAAGAAATAGTCTTACGTAGTAACTTGTTCAACATATGTTGAATTACATATAATTGATACAAACACCTGACTACACGTCACTCAACAACAAGCCAATAAAGGAGCCTCTGCATAGTGATTTAACTTACTAACATTAACTGCCAACTTTCCCTCAAATCACATTTTACCGTCTAACAGCATGACACATTATAGGATGCAGTCCTACACAGCCATAAGTAAACGAGATGAATGATGGCTGGAACGCATTTGATCATAAGCCTGCATGATTAGGACTGACATGGTCTTAAACACCAATGTTTCCCGGTTTTATTAGTCTTCTTCCTACAGTGTAAGTGCAGATATGGTTGTGTAATTGATATATTCGCTTCTCAGTCATGTTGTTACGGTTTCGATTCCAGTGCCTTGAGCAAGTGTCATTTACAACAGAGGTTTCCACCTCATTTTGTAGTTCAGCTTCTCTTTTCACCAAATGACTGATCCTGTATTCGTAGCTGATGAAGCGTAAGGACGCAGAAATGGGTTCGTCCTACGATTCAATGTCGTTATTCATAGCTCAATGATCCGTTTTCAGGCGTATTTGTTCCTAAGAATTTTCTCACGAGACTATTTCTACAGCGAAAGGTATTCACACAGTCGTGTGTACACGAACGTGTGAATAGGATTGTACCTATAT
>NC_068985.1:20343923-20345271 GCF_001194135.2 Octopus bimaculoides
ATATATAGTAAACAAGATTATCATAGACATCAAAAATATTACATATTAGTAGCTGAGCATCAATAACACGACTACCAATGAGCATGATTTGTGACTAAATATGTATACAGAATGGTATCCATATTTGCTAAGCTATCTCAACAACAAATGGGTTATGTCGTACATGTCTCTGGGGGAGTTATTTTATCTAGCTCGCCAATTCTAAATAGGCCCCTGTGGATAAAATTTGTACCATCACGGAAATTACGATATATTTTCCATGATCTTTCCTTTTTATGAGTAGTTTACGCTACTTCCGGTTAGAAGCTAGGAAAACAGAGATAAGCGATCTCTGATGAATTTTTAATGAAAATAAAACAAGTGAATTTGATCCTCTTTCCGAGCTGCTGTGAGTTCATGTAATTATTAAATTCATGGATATTATTCCCTATACGTACATGCACACGCACACTCCATATGCATGTGTATATGCATATATACGTGTGTGTATGTGTACATGTATGCATATATATATATACATATAAATATATATATACATATATATAATATATATTTGTATACATACATATATATATATATATATATATATATATATGCATGCAAGTCGATACATACACACACATATATATACGTACACACACACACACACACACAGACACACAAACACATATATTTGAGTGTATATGTACATGTATTTAACTACTCCAGCTTATATTCCCTCGTACAGCACTGTATACGTAATTTTCAATACCCTTCTAAAGAAATTATTATTGCTTGGTGATATATAAAATGACTGCTTCGGTCCTTTGTCCTGTTCTTGATCAATTCATATACCAACCACTCACATTCTAGTTCAACAGCTTCTGATAATGTGAATAATCATGGACGCGATGTTCCGTGAGGTAACATGCGGCTTATTTGAGGTTGATTCTTACGTCTTGTTCATTTCATGTTAGACATATGGATCTATGAATGCATACACGTATTTATGTGTGTGTATGTATGTATGCAGGTAGGTATGGAGATACCAGGTGGAATGAAATCAAAAGTTTCAATTGGTTTAGAGCTATGTTTATTACAAGTGGATGTCTTTTACTCTATGCTGAGTTAAATGAATCATAAAGCAATATATGCATGTTCATAGGGCACCAAAAAAGTGGGGTTCCACGGAAATTTTTCCAGTCCCAGATTTAACAATTGTGCAAATAATCAATTATGCCATACAAAACACTTCCACGCACACAATAAGAACACTTGTATACACACAAGCATATACGCACGCACGCACGTACGCACACACACACACACACACACACACACACACACACACACACACACACACACACAC
>NC_068985.1:20345324-20349459 GCF_001194135.2 Octopus bimaculoides
ACACACACACACACACACACACACACACACACACACACACACACACACACACACATAGATACATATGTTGGGTTATTATATATTTGTGAGCGCCAGACACTGTCGGCTGTTTTGGCATTACTACATACAATACTCAGAAATATCGGCATTTTATATCTCTTTGAGTTCTTTACTAAAGTTAATACGTTAGATTATATTCATACTGCAACTACGAAATATCCCTATATCCCAAATACTTAAAGTATATCTTAATTATCAATATTGGAAATTTTTGCTCTTTCCAATATAACTTTACATATAATGTAGCTGTAATAGAGTAAAACAAATTTCGGTTCATCTCGGTAAACATCAGAAAGAGATTAAGTTTAAAATCTTCAACAACTTGAGTTATTAGCTGCATTACTTCCTTTATTGATGAAAGCTGGAGACGTGATGAGGTGCACTGTCTTCTGACCAGAAAAAAATTGCTTGCCTAAGAATAATAAATATATATAATCTGTATAGTTATTTCAATGTATGTACAACCTGATTTGTGTTTCTTGTGTCAGATACAGCTGTTTTGCATTACTATGTATAACACTCAGAAATATGAACGTTTCCATTCTTATTTAGTTCTTTGCCGAAGTCATAACACTAAATTCATATTCTTGTTACATCCACTAAATATCTGTTTATATCCACAACACACACACAAACACGCACGCGCGCACACACATAATTTAAGTGAGGTCTCTTAAATAATGGTGACCTCACTGTCACTGATGCTGCATAAAAAACACTCAGTAAACTCTGTAAAGTTGATGGCACTAGGAAGAGCATCCAACTGTAGAAACCATGCCAAAGCAGACTGTGCCACCACGGAAAATGGTCATTATATGATGGTAATGACGATGAATATTCTTCTCTACTCCAGGCACAAGGGCCGAAATTTTGGGGGAGGGACCAGTCGATTAGATCGACCGCAGTACGTGTCTGGTACTTGATTTATCGACTCCCGAAAGAATGAAAGGCAAAGTCGACCTCGGCGGAATTTGAACTCTGAACGTAAATACAGACGAAATGCCGTCAAGCATTTCGCCCGGCGTGCTAATGTTTCTGCCAGCTCGCCGCCTTTTGACGATGAATATTATAAGTCTCATGACAGCCAATATATTACCAAATGGCTTCATACTGCAAACAAACAAAAAAAGGAGAGGTTAGTTCAGCAATCATCAGATATATATGCTGCAGTATCACATATATCACAATAAAGCTGTCTGGACATGTTGCTCTCTGCACATAGTCCAGTCATTTTTGTACATCTGTACATTTTGGTTGTGGTCACAGGAATGGTGATTGTGATTGTTGTTGTCTCTCTGTCATTACTGTTGGTGGTGTCCATTCCAGCAGAGTGGTTAGTGTCATTAAAACTAGTGATGTTGTAGTCATTTCTCTAAGTAATTTTTTAATGCTTGTGTCTTGAGTAGGAAGAATTGTGTTTTTAGGACACTAGTGTTGTTGTTGTTGTTGTCTCTGGTCAACATTGACGGAACAGTTATGATCAAAAGCATTCCAACGGTGACCATCCTGTCTTTTTAGGAGTATTTTGTTATCTAATATATACGTTTCTGTTTTAAGATAATATTGTGTGATATGAGGAAGATTTGGTTGCTACTTTTATTAGAAGTAGTATTTTAGGGTGTTGTGTATATATTTAGGTGGCTGGAAGTGGTGGCAGAGTTCGATACAACTAACAATTTCGTCCCACACAAATTCAGAGCTCTTTCTTTTTTAGCATTATAAATTGTAAATGGTCTATGAGTAATTTACATATAACTTCTTATGATTCAGGGTGCATTGTTTTATGTAATTTGTAGCTTATTATAGTTCGTTGTGGAGAGATTTGTGACGAAGCCAGAGGTGGTATAATGTTAAACCATTTATTGTTTATACACCATTGCTGTTGTTGTTTGTTCCTTCTCGAGCCATGCCTGGCTCATAAGGAACGGTTTCCCGGTTTCCTTGGCGTATAGGTTCCCCACCTGGACGGGACGATGGTCCGTCACATTCTACATCATTGCTGTTCTTTGTTTCTATTGATTAAATGTGTTGTCTTTATGCAATTTTGTACTTTTTTGTATGTAACTCCAAGTACTGTATGCAACTCTTACCAATTGTGTCTTCTATATGTGATATGTTTGTGCTGTTGGCTATAATGATTGGTCATGGATCTGTAAATTTTGTCTGGGGGCGCATTGGAGCAGCTAAGGTGAACTCAATCCAAATGTGACCACTGCTGCTCCTCTGCACTGATCATCACTATCATGAATCCAAGCTGTTAAAGTTGTTGCCACTTCCTGTCTGCATGCGAGGTCTGATCAATAAGTATCTGGACTATTGCCATAGTAATGAAGCTAAATCCCGCAGAGTAAAGTTGCGCAACAAAGATTGACTTTGATCTCTGCTATGCATGCGCACTAAGTTTTAACGTTCTAGCTCACTTCCGCTGTTTACAGCAGTGCTTAGAAGGAAGGTGTGTAGCGTATGATCGTCACGTTGACCATGACAGAGGAAGTTGTCATGGCGATGCCTGTGCAGAGGCCTACGCAAAGTGGCAGAAAGTGAATGGAGAGGGGTGTATGAGCCGCTCACAAGTGTACGAGTGGTTAAGACGTTTCCAAGATGACTGACAAAATGTCGATATTGACGAACGTTCTGGGAGACTCGCAACCAGCAGAACTGGGAAACACATCGCAGATGTGCGTGCAGCTATGATGGGAAATCGTTGAATCACCATCCGTGAGTTATCAGAGAATGTGCAGATTAGTTACGGTTCAGTTCAGTCCATTATCACTACATATTTTGGTATGAGATGCGTGCCTGCCACGTTTGTGCCGAAACTGCTTTCAGCTGACCAAAAAGACACACGGGTTTCAGTTGCACAAGATCTCCTGGATTATGTCGAGAACGATGGAAACTTTTTGAAAACCTTGCGTAGGCACCTGAGTAGGTATCGCCAAGCTTTTGGCAAAATTTGATGCAGATTCTCTGCTCAACTTTCTCTGACATGGTCAATGCAACGATCACACGCTACACACCGTGTGCCAAGCAGTGCTGTAAAGAGCGGAAGTGAGCTAGAACATTAAAACTTAGTATGCATATACAACAGAGTTCAAAGTTAGTTTGTGCCAAGTGGCTTTACTCTGCGTGCTTTAGCTTCGTTACTATGGCAACAGTCCGGATACTTATTGATCAGACTATGTATGTTTTCTATGTATATCTGGACTAAGAAAGAGAAAGAAGTAGCATCTTTTGGATATCTTTGTAGTGATGTTTTGACTTGATGTAGATGTGTCTGTTTGTCTGGGGGTGATTAAGCATAGTCTTGTCATTATTTAACCCCATCTCAACCTTGATCAAATATGGCTATGAAACATCATAGGAAAGAAAAAAGAAAAAAAAAATGAAACAGCCTCGATTACATGACTGAATTAGCCAGTCTGATAAAAACTAAAGATAACCTCAGACTAAACAAAATCCACCAAACAACACAGAAACAAAACACAGTACAAAAAATAATGATAAATCAGAAAGCAACAAAGAAAATATACTAAAGAAAAATAATTTATAAACTTTTTTGTTTTATTCTACTAAAAAGAAAATAAATATATATATGAATAAAAATAAAATCATATTTTTTCCAAATGATGATGAGTCTGATAACATGTTATGTTGTTTGGAAGCCACTGGAGACTTCACCTCTATATATATATGTATGTTGAAAAATCCAACTTTCTCTGCTGTTGTCATGGAAGTATTTTAGTATTGCAATCTAAAAAGTCTTTTTAATTTTACAGTGTTTCTGCTGTAATAATTTTACATGAAGCTTATTTACAGTTGGATTGACTGATTGCCATGAACACAGTAGTGTACTGGTTCATAAGATGCAAACATTTACCTGTAGGCTATCTGCATCCACACTCCTACTTATTTACATACACAATGTATATATATATATATATATATATATATATATATATATATTTAAAATACAGAGATGCCTATAATAGAACATCTAACCCGCTAGAAAGAGCATCAAAAGACTACATACCACAAAAATAGGGATAATTTCGAAAGGGAATGAAAAATAAAAACA
>NC_068985.1:20350568-20355568 GCF_001194135.2 Octopus bimaculoides
TATATATATATATATATATATATATATATATATATATATATATTACAAAGGCATGAAGGCTCTAATTGAAGAGAGAGTAAATAAGAAATTTTAATGTTTATACAAAAGGCCTTTTAAAAAGAAATGTTATTTACATCATCATGTTCATCAACATCATTGTCACTGTCATTGTTGTTGTCTTTCGTTTTAATGTCCACTCTTCTATGTTTGCAATGGTCAGATGAGGCATATTTATAATGCTAGGATGCCCTTCTTGCTGTCAACCTTCCTCTGTTTCCAAGTAAGCTAACGTGTTTTCGGTGGATGGGATTTATATACATATGTATGTACATATATGTGAATATGTACATACATCGTACGTGGTTAGCAGCTGTCCTAAAATGCACTACCTCCCTATGATACTACCTCCTTATGTGGCACGATGTTGTTGCTAAAACAATTTACAATGCCATCTGCAAAAAATTCTGTCCAGAAATAAACTTAGAAAATCCCTCTGTCATGGAATACATTCATAAACACCAGCTCAAAGAATACTGGTGGTATATTCCCATCAAAACGTCAGTCAAATGTATACATAACAGGTTGGATATTGTTGTTTGGGACAGAGGGGCAAAGGTATGTACCATCATAGAGGTCAGCTGTCCTTGCAGATATAAATATCTCTTAGAAGATCAAAGAAAAAGAGGACATCTATGGACAACTGCTTTGAAACCTTCAGCTTCTATATCCAGACTATGAATTCATATTCACACCAATAATAATTGGAGCACTATGTTTTGTTAGTAAATGCTTAAAGGAGAATCTGGATAAACTGGGATTTTCAGAAAGAGAAATCGACTTGCTAATTCGTATATTACAAGTGCAATCTGTGAGTGGAACAATAAAAATATGCAAGACTTTTCTCAAGTTCCAAATGTGAATTTGTCTGTGTTAACTACATCCCAAAGCTGGAGCCTTCTATCTTTGTTGGAAACTGGCTTCCTCCTCAGTGGAAAATTTATAATGATTAAAAAATAGATGAGACATACATACATACATACATACACACATAGATACATACATACATACATACATGCATGCATACTTACATACATACATCCATACATACATACATACATATATGCATGCATATATACACATATATACATACATACTTACGTGCATGCATACATACATATATACATACATACATACATACATACATACATACAGGTTACAAGTTCAGGTTTATACCTGTAATTATTGAAGTACTGGAGTATGTAACACATGGCCTAAATACCAATCTTGAGAAATTAGGCTTCTCAAAATCAGAAAGGAGAAAGCTGATTCAAAGACTACAGATCCAGTCCATCACTGGAACTGTAAAAATCTGTAAAACTCTCCAGACATTTATCATTTAAGTATATATGAGCATGTTTAAATATGCAAATATATGCTTGAGAGGACATACATAAAACAAAACATACAAATCTGCACGTATACATACATATATACATATATACATACATACATACATACATGCATACACATGCATACATACATACATACATACATGCATACACATGCATACATACATACATACATGCATACATACATACATACATGCATACATACATGCATACATACATACATACATGCATGCATACAAGCATGCATACAAGCATACATACATGCATACAAGCATACATACATACATGCATACATACACACATATATATACACACATGCATACATACATACTTACACATACATACATACATACATGCATACATTGTTTGTAGTATTGTTGAATAGAGTTTTTCAATGTTCATGGGAGAAAGATTTGTGTCAGTTGTTATTTCTTATCTCTCCTCAAGTTCATTAGCTGTCATAATGTTTTAGTTTCGTGATTATAGATTAGATTGTGACAGTTTTTGGTTTTGCTTTCTGCTGGAGATATTTTCAAACTGTGTCTTCTATGATATTAAAACAGATTTGGGGTTACAGTCTCCCTCCTTACCGAGAGAATATAATCAAACTATATTCCCCGATGACATTGAAATTTACAGTAAACCAGAGTGTTTTGTGAATTCTTATTCCCATCTTATTCCCAGGAGTGGCTGTGTGGTAAGTAGCTTGCTTACCAACCACATGGTTCTGGGTTCAGTCCCACTGCGTGGCACCTTGGGCAAGTGTCTTCTACTATAGCCTCGGGCCGACCAAAGCCTTGTGAGTGGATTTGGTAGGCGGAAACTGAAAGAAACCCTTCGTATATATGTATATGTATATATGTGTGTATGTGTTTGTGTGTCTGTGTTTATCCCCGCCAGCATCGTTTCAAGCGATGCTGGTGTGTTTACGTCCCTGTAACTTAGCGGTTCGGCAAAAGAGACCGATAGAATAAGTACTAGGCTTACAAAGAAAAAGTCCTGGTGTCGATTTGCTCAACTAAAGGCGGTGCTCCAGCATGGCCGCAGTCAAATGACTGAAACAAGTAAAAGAGTAAAGAGTATCTTATTATCTTATTGTGACCAGTTAAGAATTCCAAATCTAGGTGTTAGGAAAGACACAGCAAATATTTTGCAAGCAATATTTGTTGTGGGCTGAGATTCCTGAGGGTCCCATTTTCTGTACCCTTTTGAGATATTCATTCATTTCTTGTTTCCCCACTCTGCCACCTCCTTATTTATGAGTCCATCATACCTAAAATCCTCATCCTGTCCAAGAAGCTTGAACTTCTCACCCTAATGTAAAGGCTGCACTATTAAATCATTCATAATGAGTTTTAGTATTCTCTTTTACTCTTTAACTTGTTTCAGTCATTTGACTGTGGCCATGCTGGAGCACCGCCTTTAGTCGATCAAATCGATCCCAGGACTTATTCTTTGTAAACCCAGTACTTATTCTACCATTCTCTTTTGCTGAACTGCTAAGTTACGGGGATATAAACACACCAGCATGGGTTGTCAAGAGATGTTGACAGGACAAACACAGACACACAAACAGATATATACATATACATATACATATATACGACGGGCTTCTTTCAGTTTCCGTCTACCAAATCCACTCACAAGGCTTTGGTCGGCCCGAGGCTATAGTTGAAGACACTTGCCACGCAGTGGGACTGAACCCGGAACCATGTGGTTGGTAAGCAACCATATGGTTCTGGGTTATGTATGTCTCTTCTATTTTTTAATTGTACAAATCTTCTACTGAGGAGGGAGTCAGTTTCCAACAAAGATACAAGGCTCCATCTTTGGGATGTAGTTAACAGACAAATTCACATTTGGAACTTGAGAAATGTCTTGCATATTTTTACTTGTATGTATGTATGTATGCATGTATGTATGCATGTATGCATGTATGTGTGTATGTATGTATGTATGCATGCATGTATGTATGTATGTATGTATGTATCCATGCGGGTATGTATTTATAAACTTATGCATGTCTGTCTATTTAGACATGTCTCTATATATTTATAATGTATTTATACATGCATGTATGCATGAATGCATATATGTATTTATGTTTGTGTTTATGCATGTCTGTATGTATGTATTTATATATGTATTTACATATGTATGTATGTGCATGTGTGTATGAATGTATGCATTTATGCATGTAGGTGTGCTAGTTGTACATATTTATGTGTCTTGTATGTAAGTATGTCTTATGTATGTATGTATGTATGTATGTATGTATGCATGTATGTATGTGTGAGTGTGTAAGTGTGTGTATATCTATGTCGTGTATATGTTTCTACATTTAATTGGAAACAAATATGATGATAAATTCAATGCAGCTGCAAAGTATATATAAAATATCTGAGCCAATTATTGTAAATATGCTTTTAATATTATACTATAATACATTCTATTAATAGCAACATAAACGAATAACCATCTACCATTTCCTGCAATTATTCTATTCTTAGCTTACCAAATGATGATGAAGATTGGTTTGAACTGTTTCTGCAGGCTCTATCACAAACAGTAATTACTATTTTCACAGTGGGTGGTTATCTTACAAAACCTCAGTGCAGAAATCTGAGGGTTTGGTGGCTGAAAGTTCTCTTCTAAACTGTTCTACAATTAAATAATGTGGTAAATTATGTCAGCTATAATTCTGCTGAGATTTTTATATTCTTTTGTCTGCTGAGTAGGACATAACCCTCAGTGGTAAACATACCAGACTGTTTGACATCTAAATCAAGATTATTGTGTCTTATATTGCTTTTATGTTTCTGTTTTAAGCATAAACCTTTTGTATTTAATTATGAAATTATAATTATGAAATCACAATTATGACCATTTCAAGATGATTATTTGAGACTAATTATTATTATTATTATTGTTTGAAACTAATTATAATTTAGTTGCATTTTAAAAATTAAAGAAAAACTTTCTTAATTGGATTAACAATAATTTCTTGACAAACCACTTGTTTTCTAAAATCATCATCATCGTCATTTTAATGTCCAATTTTCTATGCAAGCATGGTTCAGATGGAATTTCTTGAAGCAGATTTTTTATGGCTAGATACCTTTCCTGTCAACAACTCTTCATTGTTTCTAAGGAAGCTAATATTCCCCCATGGCAAGACATATTTTTGCAGAAAATTAAAAATGTATGACACTGTTTATACGTCAGTGACCTTCATTTACAATTCTCATGTTGTGTCATGACAAAGAGACACAGACCTACACACTCATAGACACCTATGTACATACATGTATACATATGCATATATGTATATACATATATATATATATATCTATATATATATAGTTTCAGATGAATATGGTACTCAAGTTGAGGCACCAGAATTTAGTACGGTATTATCCATACAATTTCAAAGTAAGGTGATTAAAATCAAAATAAGCAACAAGGATATCCAGAGGTAATGCAGTACGATCGTTTCAAGTTTCATGCAACACCATTTAACTGAACAATGCAATCATTACATCAGTTTAAAATGCAGAGCAATCCTCAGCTGCACAAAGACACAGAATTTAA
>NC_068985.1:20356725-20359200 GCF_001194135.2 Octopus bimaculoides
TGTGTGTGTGTGTGTGTGTGTGTGTGTGTGTGTGTGTGTGTGTGTGTGTGTGTGTGTGTGTGTGTGTGTGTGTATTTACAGCAGTGTTTCTCTCACATCACCACTTGATAACTGGGGTTGTTGCGTTTATGCCCCCATAACTTAGTGCTTCTGCAAAACTGACCTTTAAAAAAAAAAATGTACTAGTGTCCATTCATTTGACTAGAATTCTTCAAGGTGATGCTCCAGCATGGCTGAAACAAGTAAAAGAATATTTATATATCCCAATATCTACAGTTTCACCAGAGCAAACCTTCAGTAAGTGGCCAGTTCAAAATGAAAGTAATTCAAGGAAATATTTGTAAGTGATCAGGTAATTTAAATTAACAGGATTAACATTAATGCCATCTTAAATTTACTTCCTCTTCTGCTTGATTCAGGCATAACACACACATTCACAAACGTTAACACACACATGGACACACAAATCACGTACATTTAAATAACTCTACAGCGTTGCTAAGTAACTACATCCAATAAATCTTTAGAATTGAGATTGTCATGCTCCCATGTTGTGATTGAGTGAACTTTGTCTTTCATATTTACAACCAACATATAAATTGTATAACATATGCATTAAACATCAATTGTAACATAATGCCTATAGTGATTTAGGCATTCAGCTTGTTTTAGCCATCAATGTCAGAGTCATACTGGAGCACTGCTTTTAGAGTTGAATGGTCTCTGTCATCTTTGTGCATGGCCAGAAATCAATGCTTTTGTTAATCTTTTAAAGTTTATGTGACATCTCCAGCTGGTGGAAGTTACTCTACCTTTGCTGTAGCCTTTTAGAGATGGCTGTTCTAGTGTATCACAGATAAATATATCTACATAACTTTTAAAAGTTTTGGAGGAAACTTCAGTTTCATTTTGTAATCCTTTCACAAAGCAGTTGTACAACTGTGCAATTTGCAGGCAATTAAATGTGAAACTGTTGCATATATCAGATCACTGCATAACTTAGTGTTCAATATGATTCCAGGCCTCAAAGAAGCATGACATATGCAAGGTACCAGATCAGTGGACCATGCCAGACTATTTGGTCAATTACCTCGCTACCTGAGGTTTATTGATTCAAAACTGTCAACATCCTATCATTATTTTGCACCCTGCATTTAAAGCCTACATCAATCTAAAAGTTAGATTTATAATTTCAGAATGACCAACATTTAAATGAATAAAATGATCAACTTTAATAATAAAAAAAAAAAACAAGAAAAATCATCTCTGCAATCAAAATTTCTATATAATAAATTTAATGTCTTTGACAATCAGCTTGCCTGAGACTGCCTCTGGTTCTATCATACAAAAACTGCCTGTTTTTAAGTTTTCATATTTAAATTAAAATATTCCATCGTAATTTTATGTAAGAATCTTTTTGTGAAATTATTTTCCAAAATCAAAGAAGTTAGTTATTTTACTAAATCCCTTCAAGTTCTTGATTGCTTTGAAAATAAAAGGCAGAAAAATAGGATCATGAAAATCAGAGTTAATTGAAATGTGTTGTTTTGTACTTCTTTTGGAGAAACCCTCATCTTGATATGCATTAGTATTCTTTTAGTATTGTTTATTTTAAAATGTCTAGCATTTCTCTACTCAAATAGCTAGATATTACTTGGTAGACAAATAATATTTGTCAACATTTCTCCTGCCTGTAGCAAAGCTGTTCAGATCACTCATTGAAAATAAGATTGTAACTGAAATGAATGTCTTGCGTTTTGTCTATAAAATAGTTAAATATTTTAACTTAGGTAACTGCTTAAACAAAAAGGTTACAGAGTACTGTCTTACTGTCTCTTTCTCAAAAATAATTATTTGTGAAAATGAAAAACATCTTTTTCTATAATTTTATTGGTATTCAGTTGTGATTGAAAAATAATAATTTATATCTTCTATATTTCTACAGCCATCTAACTGCATTCAGAGAACCTTTTAAAATAATATCGTTGCGCATATTTCTCTTTTGTGTTGAGGCATTTATTTTTAAAAGAAGGATTTCATTTTATTACAATTTTAAAAATTTCTCTTTATGTTATTGACTTGATGAAATTAATTCAGGCATCATTATCATCATCAGCTTCATTGTCATTGTCATTGTTATCATCACCATCATCACCATCATCATCATCATCATCATCATCATCATCACCATCATCATCATCATCATCATCATCATCATCATCATCACCATCATCACCATCATCATCATCATCATCACCATCATCATCATCATCATCACCATCATCATCATCACCATCATCACCATCATCATCATCATCATCATCATCACCATCATCATCATCACCATCATCATCATCACCATCATCACCATCATCGTCATCATCACCATCATCACCATCATCATCATCATCATCATCGTCATCATCACCATCATCATCATCATCATCATCACCATCACCACCATCATCACCATCA
>NC_068985.1:20360507-20366715 GCF_001194135.2 Octopus bimaculoides
ATCACCATCACCATCATCACCATCACCATCATCACCATCACCATCATCATCATCACCATCATCATCATCATCATCATCATCACCATCATCATCACCATCATCACCATCATCATCATCATCATCATCATCATCATCATCACCATCATCATCATCACCATCACCATCATCACCATCATCATCATCATCATCATCATCATCATCATCATCATCATCATCATCACCATCATCACCACTACCACCATGATCATTATAAGCAATAACAACAACAAACCTCCACTAAATCTTGCTTTACTCTTTCTTCTAAGACCACCACCACTACCACCACCAACATCACAACTGCCATGTGCACTATTATAAAGAAGAAAAAAAAGCTAAAAGAAAGTTAAAAAACTGGCTCTGTCACTATATATAATACGCTATACGTATTTGTAGATATATATACTGTTTTTGTGAGTAACACTTTCGCATTAAAAGCTGTTGAATTTGTTCCAGTTTATAAGATTCACTTTCTAAATCATTCGACACAAGCCAGAGTCATTCTGTTTATTTTTTGTATTTGTCTCAAAATGCTTAATGAAGCAGTTTGAAGTTTTCTAAATTAAGCAACAGCGTTTCTACTTTGTTGCTATAACAACGTCCATGTTTAGTTGTTCTGTCTGTCTTTTGTATTTGAAAGTTCATTCTTAATGCTTAACTAATCTTATTTTATATATAATAAAATGCAATGTGTTTCACATTGGTTATGCTGGCAGAGGGAAACTAAAATGACAAATGAAGTGAGAGTGAGTCAGAAATGAAGTCAGAAACGCTCATTGCAGATGAACTTTAGTGGAAAGGTTTTACTCTGATGCCATTGTTCAAATTTTTATCGTAAATAATATTTACTTTAACAATTTCACACAGATATATATTATATAAATATATATGAAATTACATATTACACTCAGGCGGTACTGGCAGTGGCCATGCTCAAATGGTGGTTTTTACATGCCACCCACACAGGAGCCAGTCCAGCGGCACTGGCAACGACCTCACTTGAGTATTTTTTGATGTGACACTGGCACAAGTGCAAGTAAGGTGACACTGGTAATGATCACACTCAAATGGTGCTTTTTAAGTGCCACCGGCACAGAAGCCAGGCAGCTGCTCTGGCAACGATCACGCACGGATGGTGCTGTTAGTGCTCCACTAGCATGGATGCTGGTCATTGAATTTGATTTCGATTTCAATTTCACTTGCCTCAACAGGTCTTTGGAAGCAGAGTTTATTGTCCAATGAAGGAAAGGTACGCATAAGTGGGCTGCTTACACCCCTAGCATAGGCCACAGGTTATGGTCTCACTTGGCTTGCTGGTCTTCTCAAGCACAGCATATTTCCAAAGGTCTCGGTCACTAGTTATTGCCTCAGTGAAGCCTAATGTTCGAAGGCCGTGCTTCACCACCATATCCAGGTCTTCCTGGATCTACCTCTTCCACAGGTTCTCTCAACCGCTAGGTTGTGGCACTTTTTCACACAGCTGTCCTCATCCATTCTCACCACATGACCATACCAGTGCAGTCGTCTCTCATGCACACCACAACTGATGCTTCTTAGGTTCAACTTATCTCTCAAGGTACTAACACTCTGTCTAGTATGCACACCGACATTACACATCCAGCGGAGCATACTGGATGATATTTTCAATTGAGATGTTACAACCATATCTGATTGTCCAAGTGCTCCAATTCAATTGTGCTTGTACATATATTTACTTGACTGCTGACATTTATGAATGATTTCTCCCATTGTTTTGATGTGCCATTTCCTATCATTAATAAAACTGTTGGAATTTTTAACGACACAGATATGCTAGTATTAATTATTACACAACATTACTTCTTTTATTTTCTAGTTCACATATATTTTTGTATAATTGTCACAAATTTTATCATGAACTTCTTAATAAGATTTTAAATAATACTTATGATTGATCATAAGCTTTGTATCCCAGGTCAAGAGCAATCAAGCACTAGATTAGCACTGATGTTTTAGAAATTTTTTTTTAAATATTTGTGAAATAGCTTTTTTCTTTATTCTAGCTGACATTTCAACTAGTTATCATAACAGATACAGAATAGTAGGATTTAATCATTTATTTAAAATTATTGATTTTATGACTTATATCACAGTTGGCAATCAAAAATATTTGAATCACAAGGAAGTGCTTACATATTCAGTCTTTGTCTATTTGACCTTTTAAATCTAAAGATTGCTAAAATTGGGGTATTAAAACAAACAACATGTCGAATAGGCAGAAGATATGAAAAAGTACTTGGTGAAGAATGAGCAGAAGCGTCAAGCCATTGGAGAAATTGTCTGTTTCAATGACATCATAAGTAGAAGTAGAAAGACAATCTGCCAAAACTGAAGAGTCTAATATGTATAACTTAAATATTGAGAAGCAGATTACTTATTTACTAAGGTATCAGGCAACCAATAAAATGGCTGATAGCTTTTATTCCATCACTGATATTGCATTGAATCAATGGCCTTCATATTTAATAAGTCATATCTCATAATAAATAAATGGATCTCTGTCAGAATTTTTTTACCATGAATATTTTCAGTTGTTTGATCAACTGAAGCAGCAAATTCATTTGATTAGCATATAAGTTGTAGAGTATTCCACAGACATGTGTACCCTTAACGTAATTTTCAGGTAGTATCAGTGTGACACAGTGTGACAAGGATGAGTCTTTGAATTATAGGCACAGTCCGTCAGACAGGCTTCTACATAGTTTCTGTCAACCCAATTTCACTTTTAAGGTATGGGTTGATTTGAGGCTATAAAAAAGAATTTACATGTCTTTTATCTTTTATTTTTCACTTGTTTCAGTAATAATAATGTGGCCATGCTGGGACACAGCCTTGAAGAATTTTTAGTCAAATGAATGCGGCAGACTTGGAATTGAATTTCTTAACCATTCTATCTATCCAGTCTATCTAAGTATCTGTAAATAGACACCATTTGAAGGTATAGCTTTCTCCCCTGCAATAAAGAAAAGATAAATATCATTAATAACTTATTTCATCTTTTTTGCACTGCTGACTCAAAACTGATTCTATCACTGTCACACCAAAATGAATTTGTTGTGAATTAATATCTAAACAGGAAGACCATCTTGGATTTGAGGGAAGCAGGGTAAAAAGCACCATTTAAGGCCATATGTTTTCCCTCCTTTAAAACCACAGTGAAGAGAGAAAGATTTTATGAATGCAAAATCTATTACAGTGAAACTGTGTCAGTGACCAGGTTATAGTTGGAGCGATGAAAATTTTGGCACCAAAATAATAAATGCTTAAACGAAGATGATGGTTTTTATAGGCTTTTGAATGGCTAATATGTATCTTCATGCAGTAAGTGTTTTAGTTTCAGCACACAATCTCAGGTCAAATCACTTGCTGAAAACCTTACAGCATATTCTCATTAATAAAAAAGGGGTAGGCATAAATGTTTACTAATCATTATTTTAAGAGAGCCTAGCATTTGCCAGTTTAGGAACTACTGACCTAGTTGGCTGTTGTCCAGTTGGTCCTGAACCCTATCAGAATACAAAAATATTTTACCAAGGAAAAAGACCAAGGAACAGACTAAGTGAAAATTAGAACAAAAATACCTCCATTTTCATTACACTAATCAAGTAAACTAAATCTCCTGTATCCTTACAGAAGGGTCACAGTCTAATAATATCAATTTTATACAGTAGCTAATGTTAAATAGAGGAGCATAAAGTAGGATTGTATTACAAGTCATAAAAACACAGAAATCAGTAATCTGTTGTTGGAAGCTAATGCTTCTAACATAACTGAGTTATCAACATAGCTGATATGATATGAATGAATAATAACACAAAAGAAATTCAAGTCCATTAGATACTTCTCATTGCTTTCCCACTTGCCTGTTACCTGCTTAAGACATTCTGTTTGATTTAGGATGTTATTTTTATTTTGCTGGAGATTTGAAAGAATATTTTTAAAAAATATTTGGTAAGACAAGGTTTTGAAAATTGATTAGAAATTAATTGCTTAATAAAGAACTGACAAACAATAGCAAATGAGGAAGCATCTAGGTGACTATTCAATCTGCAAGAAATAGCAATCATATCTCCCTTAAATCGCAACATGAACTGTTTAAATGAAGAAAGGATGTACTAAGTAGTGTAATCCTAAATATCCTCTTAAAAGCTGGGATGGTTATGGTTGAAGTGTTTTTAATCATTGGTCTGCTTGATCAAGATTGACCTGGGGTTAAACAACAATTCAAATAACTTTTTTAAAATGTCAGAACATATATATACACACATATATATACACATATTAACATGCCATATCTATATACAGGGTTGGCCAAAACCCTGTATATTTACCTCACAGTAAATCAAAATTCCATAAATACTTAATACTGAATTTTATATATTCATTCTAATTATGAATAATTAATAATTGAATTCTGTGTGTTAAAATCACCGTTTTCTTTTTTTCAACATTTGTCTATTTATTTTTTGTTTTAATCTTGGAATTGAAGGGGTTTTGGTTTACTGACAGGTGACTTTTGGCCAATCCTGTATATATATATACATATATATATATATATAATTATAAAATACAGGGATTAGCTTGAGTTGCTTCTCCAACATACTGAGAATTTAGAAATAGCAGTCAAAGAACTACTGATTCTAAACTACAAATTTTTTCTCTAACTGATGGCGATATTTTATGGCACACACAGAACAAAAACAAAAGGGAAAAGCAAAAACAAACCTGCCTTTAGTTAATTGGATACGACGTTTCACGGTTAAGAGTATGAAGTTACTCTATTCCGCTCTTCAGCCC
This sequence comes from Octopus bimaculoides, assembly GCF_001194135.2. Lineage (NCBI taxonomy): Eukaryota > Metazoa > Mollusca > Cephalopoda > Octopoda > Octopodidae > Octopus > Octopus bimaculoides. The sequence goes on from NC_068985.1 coordinate 20,365,380, forward strand.
AATATTCTGATAAATTTGAAAGTGTCTCTAAAAACCTCACGGTAATTTTGTCCATGCGACACCAAAAACCAACGTGGGGAAGGCACTTACGAATTTATCGGCTAGTGAGTTCAAACACTTCGCCCCAAAGAATCTATTCCATGTGCGCCACAAATATATATATATATATATAGGATTTGAAAATTCAGCCTCTTCCCTATATATTTTCACTTGTGTGGTACCTTCCAATTTTACTCTGTTTTATATATATACATATATATATATATATATATATATATATATATATATATATATATATATATATATATATATATATATATATCATATATAAACATATCAAGGCAATTCTTTGTTAATTTAGCAAAGCTGACATGCATATAGTACGAAACATGTTTAATGTAAACCAGTAATTTTATTCATTAATATAAAGCTTGTATCATTTCACTATCAAACATCACTTATGGATTATACTATTTGTATACAATAGAAACAGAGGATTTATATGAAACCAAGATCTAAATTTGTAATGTTTCACGCTATGTCAAAACACCAAGCAAAACTGGGATCCTTTAAGCAGAGTGTTGATATGACTGCTTACTTACTATATAGTATAACAAGTCAAGTAAGTTATATACATTTTTCTCCTCTGCAGTATCGACAGGAATAGAACAATACTATAGCACAGGTTTTTGTTTTGTATTTATTTTTGTTCTTTTCAAGTTGTTGAGAATACTTGTATTCCAGTGTTCCCATTCTCTAAATTCTACATCTGTCTGCAGAAAAGAAAAAAGGAATTGATGAAATACCTGCTGAAATAGTGTATATTAAATCCAAACTAACTCTGTCTTATTCAGCGTCTGCAGTTTCCTTTTATAGCACCTTTTGCTGTTACACACACATGCACACACACACACATTATATATTATATATATATGCCAGTATGGAAGGTGAACATTAAATGATGCTGCTGCTGATGACATATATATATATATATAATTTAGAGAAAAAAACCCACAATTATTGAATTCATCCATGAAAATCCACAGTCACATACAGAAAAATTTAATAAGTAAAAAGACCTATAGTAAACATACAAAGTTTATTATTTTAATATTATTTTGATATTTGTTATTTTAATATTTATTACTTTGTATTTTTATTTTAGGCCTTTTTAGTGTATTTACTTAAATTTTTCTATATGTGACTGTGAATTTTCATGGATGAATTCAAGAATTGTGGTTTTTTTCTTAAAATTATATATTTATATATTATATATATTGAAATTTAATTTAATTTTAATTTTGATAAATTAAATTAAATTGAATTTTTACCTGTA
>NC_068985.1:20366725-20370922 GCF_001194135.2 Octopus bimaculoides
ATATATATATATATATATATATATATATATACATATATATATACTCTGCTGAGTGGTTGGTATTAGGAAGGGCATCCAGTTGTAAAAATCCTGCCAAAACAGTCACAGAAGTCTGGTACAGGCTTCGGCCTGGCTAACTTTTGTGGTACCATCCCACCCATGCTAACATGGAACACAGACGTTAAATGATGATGATATGTGTGCGTGTGTGTGTGTTTATTGTTCATCATAGTCCTCCAGGTAATAACAGAGGAATTCAAGATATGCTGCACCTGGGAGCTTCTTTATGCTGATGACCTTGCTCTAATAGCTAAGTCACTACCAGACCTAGAGAAGAAGCTTCAGGTGTGGAAGCAAGGCCTAGAATTGAAGGGCCTTAGGGTTAACCTAGCATAGATCAAAGTCTTAGTAAGTAGGAAGGCGGACAAATCACAAACCCCTTTAGGTAGATGGCCCTGCTCGATCTGTAGAAAAGGTGTAGGTAGAAACTCCATGAGATGTACCTGATGTAAGCTATGGACACATATGAGGTTAACTGGGAAGATAGTTTTTGTGGGTGGGAGATGCGCAGGTACAATAAACACCAAAAATGTACAGAAAACAGATTCCATCACATGCCAGGGGGAAAACTAGAAGTAGTTGGTAGCTTTTGTTACCTAGGTGACCAAGTCAGTAGTTGGGGTGGATGCTCTGGGAGCGTAGCCGCCAGAATTAGATTAGGCTGGGCAAAGTTCAGAGAGCTCCTACATCTGCTGGTAACAAAGGGTCTCTCACTCAGAGTGAAAGGTAGACTGTAAGATGCCTGTGTGCAAACAGCCATGCTACACAGCAGTGAAACATGGGCTGTGACTCCTGAGGACATGCATAGATTTGAAAGAAATGAAGCGAATATGCTCCACTGGATGTGTAATGTCAGTGTACATGCATGACAGAGTGTAAGCATCCTGAGAGAAAAGTTGGACATAAGAAGCATCAGATGGGGTGTGCAAAAGAGACAACTGTGCTGGTATGGTCATGTTATGCGTATGAATGAGGACAGCTGTGTGAAAAAGTGTCACAACCTAACGGTGGAGGGAACCTGTGGAAGAGGTAGATCCAGTAAGACATGGCATAGGTAGTGAAGCATGACCTTCGAACCTTGGGCCTCACAGAGGCAATGACTAGTGACTGAGACCTTTGGAGATATGCCGTGCTTGAGAAGACCCGTCAAGCCAAGTGAGGTTGTAGTCATGGCCGATGCTAGTGTTGCTTAAATGGCCCATTTAAAAACATCCTCCAATCATTAGGCAATATGCCATGCTTATGAAGACCTGCTGAACTGAGTGAAATCAATATTGTGGCTGATGCTAGTGCTGGTGTCATGTAAAAAGTACCATTCGAGCATGGCTGATGCCAGTGCCACCTGACTGGCACCCGTGCTGATAGCATACAAAAAGTACCCTGAAAGGAAGAAAGGCAAAGTCGACCTCAGCAGAATTTGAACTCAGAACGTAGCAATGAGCAAAATACCACTAAACATTTTTCCTGGCATGCTAACAATTCTGCCAAGTTGCTGCCTTGATAACAATAATTATAACAACAATAATAATAGTAAACTCTTCTATTATAGGCACAAGGCCTGAAAATTGGGGGAGAGGGTATGTTGATTGCATCAACCTCAGTGCAGAACTGGTACTTATTTCATTGACCCCGAAAGGATGTAAGGCAAAGTCGACCTCGGCAGAATTTGAACTCAGAACATAGCAATGTATGAAATACCGCTAAGCATTTCTTCCAGTGTGCTAACAATTCTGCCAGTTTGCCATTTTCCTTGATAATAAGAATGATAATAATAATAACATAGTAATTTGTTTTATTTCTTTTTTAACAAACCCTTCTAGGCACGTCACACCTATGCAAGACACTTTTGATTTAATAACACAACTCACATTCTACGCAATTGTCACCTAATAATACAATACAGCCTACACAATCCACAAACTGCATACGTTACACACCCAACACAAAAACATATACGATGCACAATAAGCATCCAGCAAAAATAACACAACTAACGCACAGCATACTCACTACAAACAAATGAAATGAAACACTCAACATAAGAAATAAAAAACTCTACCACAGCAAAGATACAATATACAACCACAATAAGTTGGCAAGCTGGCAGAAATGTTAGCATGCCTGGTGAAATGCTTAGTCTGTCTTTATGTTCTGAGTTCAAATTCCACTGAGGTTGACTTTGCCTTTCATCCTTTCAGGGTTGATAAAGTAAGTACCAGTTGCATACTGGGGCGATCTAATCAACTGGCCCCCTCTCCAAAGATTTTGGGCCTTGTGTCTAGAGTAGAAAAGAATATACAAATAATTCTACATCTGCCAAAAGAGAATCCTTCACACACCTCTGGAACATAGAAATGTGCTTGGTGGTGCGGTAGATGCTCAAATGAGGCTGTTGGAAACATTAGGGTAATGATGATTTATTTTAATTATGATTTCTGTTAAAAGAATTGGTCTTGGTGGGAGTTGAACTCAGAACTCAGAACATAGAGTGTTGTACAAATATCACAGCAGAATTCAACAATAAATATAATTAAATACAAATACCAATGAATGTCTGGTTTTTGGAGAATTGCAAGAAAATACTGAAATAGTTGAACAGTTAAAAAGTATCACCTAGATAGCAATATCAATTGTTTTCTAATAGTAATAATAATAATAATAATAGTAATAATAATAATAGTAATAATAATAATTCTTTGTAACTTTTGCACAAGGCTCCTGATTTCAGGGGTGGGGTGGCGGTTTAACCGATTACACTGACCCCAATACTCAACTGGTACTTATTTTATTGACCCTGAAAAGATCAAAGGCAAAGTTGACCTTCGCAGAATTTGAAGTCAAGAGTAATGCGGTTAAGCATTCTGCCCTACACATTAATGATTCTTCCAGCTCAGCGCCTTAATAATAATAATAATAATAATAATAATAATAATAATAAGAAGAAGAAGAAGAATAATAATAATAATAAGAAGAAGAAGAAGAAGAAGAAGAAGAAGAGAAATAGCAATACCATGCAGTGGATCTCATGGCTTCTGATCTTAACTGATTGGAAGTGTTATTATGTACAGGTTTTATTTTGGTGTAAAGATGGGCTTCAACAGATATTCTGCTCAATACCACAGATTTGCTTGTCAGTTGCTTAACCTTAACCAGTAGAGCATGTCTCGTAATAGCTGACAATATGTGCATCTCAGATCATGAGCAGAAGTATTGGGAGAATATCATTGTCATGTGTTGAAAGGAATTCTTTGGGATTTGAATAATTCCCCTCCGGAAACATGGGTCTTTTCATTCAACATCTTTAAACAACCTTTATTTAGGGACCTGCAAGGCCATGATGCTGCTCTGCTGGCTAGGCAGAGCAGGCCAACTTTTCTCCTGAATGGAATGCCAGTCTGTTATAGCGGTACCCATTTACAGCTGAGTGGACTGGGGCAACATGAAATGAAATGTTTTGCTCAAGAACACAATACACTACCAGCCTGGGAATTGAAACCACAATCTGGTGATTGTGAGTGTGACACTCTAACTACTAAGCCACATGCTTTTATATCATCATCATCTTCATCATCATCATCATTTAGCATTTGTTGTCCATTCTGGCATGGGTTGGATGGTTTGACCAGGGCTGGTAAGTTGAGGGGCTGCACCAGACTCCAGTCTGGTTTGGCATCGCTTCTATGGCTGGATGCCCTTCCTAACACCAACCACTCTGGGAGTGTAATGGGAGCTTTTATGTGCCACTGGCACAGGTACTAGTTGTGTGACACCAGTATCTGTCACAACTACAATTTCACTTGACTTGATGGATCTTCCTTCTCAAGCATAGCGTATTGCCAAAGGTCTCAGTCATTTGTCATTTCCTCCATGAAGCACAGCGCTTGAAAGTTGCTTTTTACATACCACTGGCATGGTTGCTAGTTAGGTGAAAACCCTACAAGACTAGGTGAAAGCACTAATTTATAAAACATGTGACATGAATAAAAATCTGTAAATATACAACTATCCAGACATCTGAGTACCTGATTATTATTTTTTCTAATATATAATCCCTGTACATCACCTCCAAACCTTCCAATATATATATATATATATATATATATATATATATATATAAATTATAATATAGGGTATCTA
>NC_068985.1:20373454-20374921 GCF_001194135.2 Octopus bimaculoides
CCACCACCACCACCACAGTAGAAATGGAGGCAACTTTATGTTTGAAGACGAGGGGTTAAAGTATGAGAGAAAAAGGGCTGCAGCAGGACAGGTTTCTTAGTGTAGAGGAACTACATGCAGCATTGGATTACAACCTGTCAAGGCCCTAAGCACTTAAAAGATTTTGGTGCCCCCATAAAAGATTATGTAATTCAAAATATAAACAATAACAAACCATAAAATAAAAGTTAATTTTCAAAGCAAAACAAAAGAGTAAGAGGGAAAATAACATTTATTTTTGTATACTTCCACTTTATTTATATTTGAAAAGTTTTTGATCAGATCCTCAAAATTAATCTTAGGTAACATGTCAGCATCTATACTTAGTAGAGATAAAGGCATCCCGAATATTATTTTAGCAAGTTTAAAGTGATTTCTTTTGTGGCGTAAACCATTTACCATCTCTGTGGTGTCCCCTCCTTCCCTTGATACCCTAAGCACGTGCTTATTTTGCTTAATGGTTAATCCAATGCTGGCTACATGACCACTCACTTTATACAGGAGTGAGTGGGAGCAATTGATATGGAGTTGCGAACAGAAATAATAATGGTGGTGATAAGGTGTCAGGGTGGGCTCAGTGTGGGGACATTTAAACAGAAACAGAAAGAGTATGTTGGTAAAGATTGCAAGAGAGTATGGAAGCTGCAGGGTGGCTAGAGATGGAAGAGGACTGCAAGCATATTGAATGACGAATAAAAGATTTTTCCTTCATGGTGGCAGTTGCAGGATGTCTAGATCTTGGGTTATCTTCAACACTTTTCATTTCCTTCCTAAATTCAGCCACCCACTTTTGTGTTATTGATAAAGCTGGAGTGTCATCCCCTAATACAACAACCATGTCAGAATGAATGTCCTTGGGAGCTACACCCTTTTTCTGAAGGTATTTCATTATGACATGATACCAAATTTTGTCCATATTCAAGAGAAGCTGATACTAATTACATTTGAAGTCTTTTTTAAACAGTCAGATTTCAGTTTATCTGGAAAGAAACAATGCATTTATTAATAAAATGAGTTGAAATTAATGCATGCTAGATTTCATAGCTTTAGCATCACTCTTTCATAGTCAGGCTATGGACTTTTCAGCCCACCCTTGTATGAGTTAAATGGAGTGTAGGGAGAGTTGATGATGGCTAGAGGTTGGGTAGTTTATAGGAGTGAACGTAGGATGGGGTGTTTGGTGATACATATAAGGTGATGGGGCAGTCAGGAAATACTATTCTTTTATTATTTTATTTGTCTCAGTCATTTGACTGCAGCCATGCTGAAGCACCACCTTTAATCGAATGCTTATTCTTTGTAAACCTAGTACTTATTCTATCAGTCTCTCCTGCTGAACTGCTAAACACACCAACATCAGTTGTCAAGTGAGAGTGATAGGACAAACACAGACACACAAACATACATATATATATATATATATATATA
>NC_068985.1:20375159-20376482 GCF_001194135.2 Octopus bimaculoides
AGCCACTCCTGATGTTTGAATAAGAAAACTTGAACATTATGTTTCGCACAAATACCAATAATATCAGTAAGCAAAAGGTAACAGGAATTAAAATATTCTTTTCTACTCTAGGCACAAGATCCAAAATTTTGGTACTTAATTTATCGACCCCGAAAGAATGAAAAGCAAAGTCGACCCTGGTGGAATTTGAAATCAGACCATTAAGACAGAAAAAATTGGGTGTCTTAAATTATAATAAAAGAACAGGTGATTCCTTGGCAGTGTTGACCTAATCTGTTATCTGTTACTTGTTTCAGTCATTAGACTGTGGCCATGCTGGGGCACTACCTTGAAGAATTTTTAGTTGAATGAAACAACACCAGTACTAATTTTTTTCTCTTTATTTTCCCTCCTTGTTTTTTTCTCTGTTTCTTTCTGTGGAAAAGCATAGGCTCGAAACGTTAAAGACTTTTTCACTTCCAAGGCATTAAACTAATATATCTGGTTGTTGTCTACACCACCTGTCTTCTTCTTTTGTCTTTTTGTGAATTTTGCCCTAATTTGTTTAGAGCCTGGTACTTATTCTATCAGTCTCTTTTGCCAAACCACTAAGTTATGGGGACATAAACAAACCAACGCTGGTTGTCAAATGGTGACGGGAAACAGACACACACACACACACACACACACACACACACACACACACAAACACATATATATGACAGGCTTCTTTCAGTTTCCATCTATTAAATCTACTAACAAGTCTTTGGCCAGCTCAAAGCTTTGGTAGAAGACACTTGCCCAAGATGTCACACAGTGGGACTGAACCCAAAACTATGTGGTTGGGAAGCAAAGCTGTTACTACACAGCCACACCTTATTAATTCTCAGCTGACACATTACAAATAGATGTCTTGCAGCAGACAATTTATATATCCAGAAAAGGTTTAAATTTAATTGAACATGTTTCCTTTAACCTTTTTGTGACCATATTTCTAATGAAATACACTGTTTGTGACTTTCAATTAATTCTGAAAATACTCAAGAATTTGATGAGATAACGAAAATTAATTAACTTTGGCGTTATGAATGGTGGCATTTGTAATTTAAATATTGATACTTTTAACACTTAAAAACAAAAGATTATGTACCATAGAAACAAGGGCACTCTCAGGCAGGTTGGGAGCCTGATCTTGTATTTTGGTTTTGATTAAGTGCTTCTGCAATTAATGTTATTTCGCAGCCTTAATAGTAACAACAATAAAGATGGTTTCAAATTTTGGCACAAGGCCAGAAATTTCGAGGAGGGGGTAAGTCAATTACATCGATCACCCCCACCCCCCAC
>NC_068985.1:20376568-20381630 GCF_001194135.2 Octopus bimaculoides
ACTAGTGCTTTATCGACGACCCTGAAAGGATGAAAACAAAGTCGACCTTGGCAGAATTTGAATCCAGAACATAAAGATGGATGGAATGCCTCTCAGAATTTAGCTTGGCATGCCAACAATTCTGTTAGCTTGCTGCCTTAATAATGATAATAATAATAATAATAATAATAATAATAATAATAATAATAATAATAATAATAATAATAATATGAAGAAGAAGTAAAATGATGCAAAATTGTTCTTGCATGTACTGCCTTCATCCTAAGAAAAACATTGGCAAACTGAAAATACCTGATTCTTTTAAAACTGTCTTAGAGCTGAAATATCACGAATTTAATAGAATCTTAGTTCTCAAATTTTGCTCTCATTTCCTTACAATATATCATTGCTAATCATAAATAACACCCATAGTGAAATATCCAACTTGCTGTTACTTGAGGTCTCTGGGTGAGACTTGGCCCAGCTTATATAAAACAAAGCAATGTAAATAACAATAATAATCCTTTCTACTAAAGGCACAAGGCCTGTAAGATGGGGAAGTGGGATAGTCAGTTACATTGATCCCCAGTACTCAACTGGTACTTAGTTTATTGACTCTGAAAGGATGAAAGGCAAAGTTGGCCTCAATAGAATTTGAACTCAGAATGTAATGGCAGACGAAATACTGCTAAGCATTTTGTCCAGCATGCTAACGATTCTGCCAGCTTGCCACCTTAATTATAATGATATTAATTCCTTCTTAATTAGGTACAGTATGTTAAAGACCTTTGAAATGATTTTAAGTTTGTGGGCAGTGTGACAGTCAAACTTGTTTCATTATGTTAGATTTTGATATCTTCTATTTCATTCCAGAATTAAGCCTGTTAAAAAGTGCAACACTCAAATACACATTATAACAAGCAAAATAGCATTATAAATACTTGTTGTGGAAAGTAAGGGAGATAATTCAAAAATTTAAATTGATTAAAAATTAGTTGGTGGTGCTGGTGGGTACTGTGATCTTTGATAAGTACAGGGACAACTCTGGATATATATACTTCAATCATATTAGACATCCTCAGTGAAGTATAGTGAAGTATGTACTTATCAGACCTCAGAATGATTGAGATGATATAGCTTTTTTTTATGGAAATAATTCACTGATTAGATGATTTAGAATGATGATACTGGAAAATTTCCCAGGAATATATTCTGCATGAAGTAGAGTTAAGTGTGGGTTAACACATTTAATATTGCAAACCTAAAATAACTTACAGTCATTTGCAATTATACCAGTACTGAGCAAAAAAATCATTAAAATCAATGACAATTGTTGTGGGAACACAGATATTTAAATTGACTAAAATTCATGTTTTAGTATTTTAAATAAATATCTTACTACACTCTCGGAGTGGTTGGCATTAGGAAGGGCATCCAGCTGTAGAAACTCTGCCAGATCAGATTGGAGCCTGGTGCAGCCTTCTGGCTTGCCAGTCCTCGGTCAAATCATCCAACCCATGCTAGCATGGAAAGTGGACGTTAAACGATGATGATGATGATGATGATGATGATGATGATGATGATGATGATCTTCATATCTTGTACTGGCACTGTTCCATGTGAACAAGAGACATATCAGAAAACTGTCATTTTTCTTGGTTTACTCATACTGATAGTCATGATACTTTATGGAATGGAATTTTTATTCATATTCAAAAAATTTTTGATATTATTATTATTATTGTTATTATTATTATTGTTGTTGTTGTTGTTGTTGTTGCTATGTTTTCTTTTGGTTTTGCTTCCGTTTCTTGTCAAGTGTCTTCCCGACACATCTTTCAAACAGTTTTAGCTTGGAGGAAGAGAGGTTACATCCATACCCTATGCAGACTGTCTGATACTCATGAGAGTGATTCTGATGGGGTTAAGATTCCTCTTGAATAGTTGCATGAAAATCATGAGCAGGGAGAGAATTCCAGAGGGTTGGCATCTAGGGTTGGAATGAGTGGGTAAAACATTTAACACAGAGTCTGAGTATGAGAATGATAATAATAATGGTAACAAGATGAAGACAAATAAGCAAGTCAGGACAGCCTGAGTAGAAGTGGTCCTTGCTTCGACTATTTAACTTCTTACACTTTTTTCTTATAAGCTTCATCTAATTAGTCTAAAATTTAATTTTCTTCATTTGTGTTTATCTCCTGTGTTTGGGTATAGGTTTACAATCCTAGCAACTATGTACGCATAACATACATTCATACATCATCTCAACCATCAACATTTAAGGTCCATCTTCCATACTGGCATGGGTTGGACAGCTTGACAGGAACTGGAAAGGTCAGGGGCTGTATCAGGTTCCATAGTCTGTTTTGGTTTGGTTTCTACAGCTGGATGCCCTTCCTAACATCAACCCCTTTACAGTGTAGTGGATGCTTTTTACATAGCACCATCACCAGTGATTTTTACATGGCATCAGCACCAATGCCTTTTTATGTGGCACCAGCACACACACCAATGTGTTTTATAGGATCTCAATTCTGTTGTGTGGGCTGGGTCTTCTTAAGTACAGCAATGCACCACATGTCTCAGTTCTATATACATAGACATACATGCATATACACACATACACACAGATATAAAGAATAGGTTTATGAGGGTAAGATGTAAGCTGAAAGCATCAGACTGTGTTAGTTACTGCTGAGGGGCAGCTTTTGGGACATGCAATAACTGAAGCTTCAAACTGATTCACCAAGTTGTTGTTTAGCTTCAGGTCAGATTTACAGCTCTGTGATCAAAGACAGCCATGAGCAAACTATAGACTACAGGATTTTCTGAATGCCATGACTAACAAAAAAATTACCTTGAATTATTTTTATTAGTACTGCTTGCCTGATGATGAGTCATGTCTCATATGGCCAGCTTCTTGAAAAATATTGTCCATGCCTGATCTCAGACATTCAGGTCATGACTGATTTGTCTTTTTTTCATGCATTATATAGATTATACCAGAGGTCCCAAACACCAGGCTATGACTGGTGCTGCTCTGGGGATCTTTTGCTACCAGGCTGCAAAGAAATAAGTGGGGTTTTCTGCAGTGACAGTAACCAAAACAAAATTATGAAGTAGACTAGACATAAAGAACACATTTCAAGTGTAATTGTCTCCCATCACTCCTAAATGGGACTGTCTAGTTGCTGGGAAACATTCTCAAGGCTCCCACTGATTCTACATTATTGTGAGTTGATATTGGTGTGATAATAGTGTAATGGGTATTGATTCAGGAAAACTAAGCATGCGAATGTGTGGTCAGCCTGGAGCACAGACATAAGAGTCAAAATATTATATACTTTTTCTTCTCTTTGATAAATAGTTCTTTTTATCATTGCTCTCTTTATTGAAATGCACTTAAATTAAACATATGTGCCACCACCAATCAGCAGAAAGATTGTCCGGCATGAAACTGGTCCATGGTATAAAAAAAGTTTGAGACCACTGCATAATGCAATATAGATACATAATACTTAAACATCAGGTATAAATAAATTACCTGTAACATCATTCAGGCCTTGTGTTGTAAACAATGAAATAACTGGTAGTAACTCAGAGGGAAGAATTTAGTGTATAGGTAGCTAATCACCATAGCTTTATCCCCATCAACTACTATCCCTTACAATGCTTGATACAATATCTCAAACTTCAGGATAGCATTACATTGAAGCTTAACATATGCCTAACAACCTGATTAACATAGCTCATTCAGTTAAGGAATTTTAAATTACCAGCCAAATTCTAACCGCTCTAATGCAGATGGCAGAAGATACAATATTCAAATGCCATCTGGGAACATGCTGTAACACTGTACATTCATTCATAATTTAAAGAATACACAAGGAATACAGTGGAATTTCTGGTGAACCAATTGAAAACAAACACTTTAAATATGCTAGATATACAGGAGTAGTTAACAGAAATAGTAGCTATATTATTATAAAAACTTGTGAATTGCTAAACACTTTTGTTACAATATTTCTGATGGAATACACCAAATTCGTTTGAATCAATTTGGAAAAATGATGAAATATTTATTGAAATAACTTGGTCATTATTAAGCTGATGAATTTACACGAATTTTGATGGGATATTTTTATTTAGATCACTTTAAAATAGTGACTATGTATCACAGAACCAGAAGCTGTTTCAGGCAGGTTTGAAACTTCGAACACTTTCGGTCACTTCCATAATATAAATGAACTGTTCCTTAGACTATTAGACATTACTTTCATTTCAACTTTTCAAAAAGATAATCAATAGCATATACATACATATAGCATTAAACCTATCTGTCTATCTGTCTATCTATCTATCTATCTATCAAGCTATTTATCTATAAAAAGACAAACAGACAGACAGACAGATAGATAGATTTAATATTTGTTTTTATATAAAGTTATATATAAAAAGAATTTAGCATTAAATTGAAGGATCACTCAATACATTTTAGTTGTGTACATATTTATTTATCTGTTTGTGAAAAAGACTGACAGTGACTTCAAAGTTCTTATTATCCATCATCAAAGTATCTGATGATAATTTGTAAGCCAAAAATTTGGAGCCACTAGGAACCATTTTCTTTAAAAGATATATATATGCTTAGGCATAAGCACAAACACACACGCCATTATCTGTAACATGTCACATTAGTCCATCCACTCTTTGGTCTGTTAAGTGTTAATTGTCAATCTTGCTAGAATCCTTATGGGAAAAAATCTTTATGGCCCTCATAAATGCTTCTTTCACTTTCTCCCATTGTGTTGGATTGTGTCACTTTTTATCTAGATTCTCTCAAATGTCCAGGAGGCTCTCTTGAGGTTGTAGATAGTTTCTGTTACCTTGGTAACCAAATTAGCAATGGTGGAGGATGCTCTGAAAGTACTGTTTCTAGAACAAGAATTGGGTGAAGGAAGTTCAGAGAGCTATTACCTCTATTGACAGCAAAAGGACTCTCTCTCAGAGTGAAAGGTAGACTGTATGATGCTTGTGTGTGAACAGCTATACTCTATGGTAGAGAGACATGTGCTCTGAA
>NC_068985.1:20381640-20383484 GCF_001194135.2 Octopus bimaculoides
TATGGTAGAGAGACATGTGCTCTGAATATAGAAGACATGCATAGACTGGAGAGAAACGAAGGTAGTATGCTCTGTTGGATGTGCAACATCAGTGCGCATATACAACAAAGTGCAAATGTACTGAGAGAATAGTTGGGCATAAGAGGAAACCACCAACACATAAGAAAACTTTTCACACACCCTATCCCAACAAACCAATCTACATCTCGACACCTCTTCTCTTCCTTACATTTCCTCCTCCATACACTGCCTATCTCTCTCTCCCCAATTCTGTTCTCATGGCCCTGTTCCTCTGTATCATTGCTATCCAATAGCCCCCTGACTCTATATATACCCAGGTTTTAGCCACCCCCTTCTGCACTCTCTAATCATGCTTCCTCACAATATCCTGTCACTTATATTATGACATTCAAACCTCAAGGGTATGCTCTGGCACTTGCCACCATCTGTATCTCTCTCTTCTTTTACTCAACCATCCCATTTATATTCTGATCCCCAGCCCTTTTTATGTATGCCCAGCACTTTGCCATCATTTCTATCCTGCTGTTTCCCACTCTCTCTCTCCTTCTCCTGCACTTCCCTCAGGTTGGGTAACCATGTACTTCCTTTGCAGTAGTGCACCTATTTCTGTCTTCATTCCTGATCTCTCTCTCTCTCTCTCTCTCTCTCTCTCTTGTACCTCCTCTACAGAAAGACACCTGTTTCTGTCTCTGTCTCACTATAACCTTTCATCATCTGTAAAGTGGTTGGCATTTGGAAGAGCATCCAGCTGTAAAAACCTTGACAAAACTGACCTTGTCTGTGCTTGTGCCACATAAAAAGCACTCAGTCCACTCTACTGACTGGTTGGTGTTAGGGCATCCAGCTGTAAAAATTCTGCCAAAACAGTTGCAGAAGTCTGGTGCAGGCCTCTGCCTGGCTGACTCCTCCCAAACTGTCCCACCCATGCCAGCATGGAAGGCAGATGTTAAGTGATGATGATAATTCCAAGCTGTTTTCTTTTTTACTTCTTTACACAGGGGTTCTTCATACATCTTTACACATATATATACATAAAATTATAACTTAATCTACTTCCTCTGGGAGGGGCTTATATCCCTGACACTCTTTACTCCATTTTCTACATATTTTTATGCTTTTTTTCGATGGTAATGTTTTTCAGTCTAGATAAATGAATGTAAATGCTTTCCCAAATAAAACTGCGCTTCATGTTTGAAGTTCCAATGAAGCTACAGGGTGATACACAAGTAGTCAATTATGAGTGCATTGTATCCTATAACAGAAACAGCTGTAAGGTAATGAAGTTTATGACACATAAAAACTACCCAGTACAATTTGTAAAATGGTTGGCATTAGGAAGAGCATCTAACAGTAAAAATCATGCCAACATAGACAATGGAACCTGGTATGGTTCCCAGCCTTACCAACTCTTGTCAAAGTGTCCAACCTAAGCCAGTATGGAAAATAGACATTAAATGATAACGATGATGATGATATATATATATACATATATATTATTATTTTTATTGTATTTGTGTAACATTGTTCGTTTTTTTCCATACTTGTTTTTGTATACATTCGCTGCTTTCTTCCAAGGAATCTAATGCTCTTAGCTTAGTGTTTCCTTGGAGCTGGCCAGATTGGAGAAATATCGAGAATAACCAGCCAAAATTGCAAAGATAATCTGGATCTTGACAAAGGAAAGAAAACTCTGAATGATCTGTCCTTGTTTTCTTTGTATTGTCTATCTGGATGTGTTGTTGTCTCTTTCTTGTATCACCTAACTGTCTGGATGTTTTGCGTTCTTGTCCCATTTTGTATTATTTATACATACATATATATAT
>NC_068985.1:20383581-20385583 GCF_001194135.2 Octopus bimaculoides
TGTGTGTGTGTGTGTGTGTGTGTGTGTGTGTGTGTGTGTGTGTGTGTGTGTGTGTGTGTGTGTGTGTGTGTGTGTGTGTGTGTACATATGTTACGTTCTGTTAGATGTTTTTGCATTAATTTATATATGACTCAAAAGTATTTGGATTTCTTATCTTTTCCAGTTCTCTGCTAAATCTGATACACTAGGATTATATTTTTGTTGGATCACCAAAATATTTTATCCCTATCGCTAATACATAATGCCCCTTTTGTTATTGCTTATGAAAGTCATGTTTCTGTGAATAAATTTACACATAATGCGGTAAAACCTGAGAAATATGAAGTTTTTGTTGGTCTGGATTAACATTGGAGAGAATATTTAAGTTTCTCACCAGCACCAGTGTGTATAATAATCAGTCTATACTAAAATATTAGCTGATGAAGAATGATGATGTATGGTCTTTTTTGCCGGAAACAAATTATTTTGTCAAAAATAACAAATATAAAATACAGTAAACTCCCCCTTAACTAGTAATCAAATAATTGGAACTCTTAAGCAATCAGCTCCTAGAAAAAATTTTAAAAATGTTTTGCTAATTAGAGCCTAGAGAATTTGTGCTAATTTGTAGTAATTAATTAACTGTCATTAAAGAAAGAGATTCTACTGTATCTAAAATGGTTTGTTGCTTCTCAAAATATAGTATTGTATTTTATTTTACTGCACTTAATAAAACTTGTTATCTATTTAAATTATATTTTCATTTATTTCTATTTCATTTCTACTATATTCAGACTATTAATGATAATACTGATGGATACATAAAGTTTCAATGAATTTTGTAAGGTGTTAGGTAATTTAAAAAGTGATGATAAGATATGGGGAAAATTGAGATATCTGGCAACTCTTCTGTTCTAATGGTGCCAGATAGAAGGGAGTTTGCTGTATTACATGCATTTATTTTCATATACAATATAACCTGATTTGTTTGCATTAAGTCACATAACTGTCTTTACATTGCTAAATATATTCACAAAAGCATCAAGGTTTTTTTCAAGCCATAGGCTCACAAGGCTGGTTTACTGGATTCTGTGATATAGACTCCCCTGCTGGATTGGATGTCAGTGCATCATGAGGTCGCTAATTTTTGCCAGCTGAGTGGACTGAAGCAACATGAAATGAAGTATATTGCTCAAGAACACAACTCATTGCCCAGTTCAGGAATCAAAGCTACAGTGTTTTGATCATGAGAGCAACACCCTGACCCCTAACCATGTATCTCCACTCTGACTATAATACTATTTATAATACTATTTATAATTCTCAGAAATATAAAGTTAAAACTGTTGTTCTTTAAGGTGTGTCCCTTTATGCTCAATAATTCAACTGTTCAATAAAATAAGAAACAGTCTGAAATATGTACTTGAGCAGATGAAATCATTAAACTGTTGAAGGTGGTGTCTCAGTCAGATCTCAGACTGATGAATGAAACCAGTTAAAGAGTAAAAGAGTATATTTATAATTAGTAACATATGTTTAATTATGGTAGTAAAAATGGGTGTGAGATAGGATCCTCCCAAAAATACTCAAAATGAATGCCCTAAAAATAACCAATACACTTAGAAAAGAGTGAAAATATATAGTATTGAACCAAATGGTTTGCTATGATGTCTTAGTCAACTAAGAGATAGTAAGGTTGAAGGAAATGTGATGAAGTATGATTGCTGCTTCTCTCAGTAAGAATATGAAGCAGTTTTGAACAACTGTTTTGGTGCTGCTTATTTGGCATTGCTGATTCGATGCTGACCTGTTTGACATCAGGTGTTCTAAGGTTTTATTTTAATGTTTCTCTCATTCTCTCTCTTCCCTTTTGCTTTTTATTTTGTTTATGTCTGTGAGATTATTTCTCTTTATGAGTATGAAGAGAGACAAAGTGTTTATGTCAGTCGTTTTCAATTAATAAATTGTAATCTCTCTCTCTCTCTCTCTCTTTATATATATGCATATACCTATATGTTGCTTT
>NC_068985.1:20386005-20406000 GCF_001194135.2 Octopus bimaculoides
ATGTGTATATTTCTGCATGTGTGTGCATGTATTTGTCTACAGTGCCAAATAATACTGTCACCAAAGCAGGTTGAATGTTCAATTTCTTTATTGCCCACAAGGGGTTAAACATAGAGAGGACAAACAAAGGGGTTAAGTCGATTACATCAACCCAGTGCGTAACTGGTACTTAATTTATCGACCCCGAAAGGATGAAAGGCAAAGTCGACCTCGGCGGAATTTGAACTCAGAACGTAACGGCAGACGAAATACCGCTAAGCATTTCGTCCGGCATGCTAACGTTTCTGCCAGCTCGCAGCAGGTTGAATGTTCAGTCAGCCATACCAAATTGTCAGCAAACAAATAGCTATGCTGAATCATCTCATTCTGTCTCACAAAATGGTTAGAGAAATTCTATATTTAGCACACCGCCCACAATATTCTGTTGTCACGCTCCGAACTTGTTTAAGGACATTACAACTACAACTACAACATATGAGTGAAGCATGTCAGTATATTCTTTTCATTGCTGCATATTCTTCAATATGAATGGTGATGCATCTGCAATATTATTTTTCAGTGTAAGTAGGTAATCACCTTAAATATGTGCTGACAGTAAATGTAGCTTGAATTGCAATACGAAAACAAACAAACAAAATAAAAGAAATCATGTGTAAGAAATAAAAAAAAGAAAAATCAGCAGTTTGTAAACATGAAACTGATAGCTCAATCAATATCTTTTAAAACATCTTGCCTGTATAAATATAAAAATCACACCTACATATCAAATATAATATATTGCATCATATAATATAATTATATAGTGTAAAATGATATGGCATGACATGATATATGATATAATATATGCATTATATATACGATATATATGATATGACATATATATATATATAGACACACATATGCGTGCACACACACAAAGTGCTTGGGTTATAATTTCCTTTATGGATTTAGTTTCGGACATTAGGGTCTTTTCTATTCCTTTTTCTTTTTTTAGATTCAGTCAACCGGAGTATAAAATTCCAAGTCTCACTAAGAATATTTGTAATTTCATATAAATTTATCGTCGATATATATTCTTTTCTACTCTAGGCACAAGGCCCGAAATTTTAGGGGTGGGGGGAGGGGAGCAGTCGATTAGATCGACCCCAGTGCGCAACTGGTACTTAATTTATCGACTCCCAAGAGGATGAAAGGCAAAGTCGACCTCAGCGGGATTTGAACTCAGAACATAAAGACAGACGAAATACCGCTAAGCATTTCACCCAGTGTGCTAACGTTTCTGCCAGCTCATCGCCTTACCGTTGATATATATTGAAAGCAATTTACAAACCTCTATGTCAAATGACTTTAAGCAATGGTTTACAATGTCATTATTATCGGTTTTGGCGCACCGGTAGAATCATTAGTATGCTGGATAAAATGCTTAGTGGCTTTTCATCTGTCTTTACATTCTGAGTTTAAATTCTGGCAACGTTGACTTTGCTATTCGTCCTTTTGGAGTCAATAAATTAAGTACCAGTCACATACTGGGGTCAATGTAATTGACTTATCCGCTCCCCTGAAGTTGTTGACCGTGTGCCAAAATTTGAAACCACTATTATCAGGTCCTGCATAATGGGATATTTCCTATTATATATGATATAGATCAGAAACACACAAATTAAATACTTTCAAAATATCATTATTTGGTTTGACTTCATTATTACAGTTTATATAATTTGATGCCAGCACAAACTAGCCTGTCCTGACTCTAATGAGGATTTAGAGTTGTATGTTGTATTTGATTTGAGTTGAAAATTCTGGTACCATGCATTGCTTCTTAGCAAAACATGAAATACGCACACACACACACACACACACACACAAATAATACATACATACATACATACATATATATATATTGGAAGACACTTTACGAAAGTGCTTCATAGTGGAATCAAGCCTGGAACCACATGACTAAATATTTTTAAGACGCATATACATTCCTACAGACTGATTATGCATTTGCATGTGAGTACGCATGCATACTGATGTAATTATGGATTAGAAACTGTGTTCAGAGAAAGCTTTAATTCGTCCAGCATGCACTAAATATCTGCCTACGTAGTTGAAACTGTTAGAAACACATAGAAGGCATTTATTTCCTTAGACTCTGAACTATTTTCTTTTTATCTTCAACTATGGACAACTCAAGGGAGGAAAAACTTGCCATAAATATTCTTTACTTTGTTGCACGCCAACTATCTCTTTTTATCTTGAGCAATCAATGTTATATCAGTTTTCCTGTTAGAAGAGGGTTGGTTAGCTAATTCACAAGTGTGGTCTTATGAAATAGCTTCATTTGAGTTAATGACAGAGAAGTAAGAATGAAAGAATCATGGAATGATCAAGGGAATACAGTTACTAAAGAATTGTGAAAGGAATGAAAGTTCCAAGAAATAATGAAAGAATAAAGACATGTTCAAGGGAATAAAGAAAAGAAAAACTAAGAAATATAAATGAAATTATTTTGTTTTGGGGGAATTTGCAAAGAAGGGAGAAAATGTATACTTTTTTTATACTTGTTGCTTATAGTTTTATTTGCTAATGTATTTATATTCTTCAGCCACAAAATATTGCTTATATTAAACTTAATCTCTTGCTAAATTTACAATTTATATAATCTTCTTTTTCTGAAAGAGTATTGAAATTTGCTTCAAGCATTGCAAGATGCAGATGATATAAATGTTTGAGAAGTTGGGGAAAATATGTAAGGTGGTATCAATAAATGAGAAAAGAAGGAAGATATTGTATTACCTAATATAGGTTGTTTAATGCGCTTAAAATATTTTGAGAAAGATTAGCCTTTTCAAATAAAGAAAGACAATAATCAAAGAGTTTGAAGAAAGGTGTTGTCACCAGCAGACCATTCTGGTATGTAGTAATGAAAAGCAATGATGGTTTACAGCATTTATAGTTGTGGTTGGTTAAGACACACGGTACCAGTAGAAACAATTAGTATGATGTGGCAAGAACAACGGCAGTTAGTATCTCGGCAAAAAGGTGTTTGAAAGAGTAGTGGCAAAGATCACTTGACAATAGCTGAACTTCAAGGTTAGCCAGTAAGGTATTTTGTGATTCTCCTTCTGTTAAAAAGGGTAGGATGTATTAAGCAGTTAGATGTGGTAAAATATGTCGTAGTGATGTGGTGAATGTATGTGAAGTAATAAAAGAAAGAGATGAGAGTTACATAATGACAGAGATTTATGCTCAAGGCGCTTATCATGCCTGAGGAATGCTCAGCTACTTAAACATTAATTCAGAAGCAGGTTTTAATTGATCAAACAAGTCAATTCTTATTGTCAGAAGGTGGAAATCCACCCTATATAATTAGATGAATTGCAGTGATGCTGATACTGAATGTCAACCATGTGTTTGAGGGGAATGTTTTGCACACCAAATACAAATACAGTAGGGCCTCACATATCAAATATAGTAAGCTGAAAGCTGATAAATGAGGTTATTCATGCAATTGCTATGTAAACATTTCCTTTAGATATGTATTTAAAAATCTAAAGACAACAGGCAAAGGAGGCAACTCTAATAAAAATGAATTGGAATTTTATAGGAACTGCAGTATGAGATAAATTGAACCAGTTGGTGAAAGCACCGAATATGTTTTAGTCTTATTAAACTTCCTCAGTGATATATATTCTACTCAGTTGGCAATAATAGGAGTGATCAATACACACGCATGCACACACACACACACACACACACACACACACACACACACACACACACACACACACACACACACACACACACACACACACACACACACACACACACACACACATTTAGGGTTGACTGTTGGAAGAAAGAATATTCACAACCATAGGAGTACATTTATTTTGTTTGAGTCAGTCTCTTACTAATCTGAGTTTTGCCTGGATGGTTATTTTTTTGTTTCCTTGCCAAATGAACACATGCACTATATATTTGTTCTTCACTCATTTATTATTGTCCTTCTTTTATTGTATGTCCATTGTCTGGAAATCTTTCATCATACATCTGTGATCTCTTCAGTGGTTCTTCTATTCCATATGTATCCTCCTGCTCTGTTTAGTCCATTCTGTCTTTCTATGATGTGTATCGTAATCATGCAAAGCAAATTCATGAATATTATATATTCATATATTCTGCTTAGCCAAAGCAATACTTATGACCAGTTTCTAGAAGTCAATATATTTGAATTTCACAGTGTTATATCAATTACTAAATGCATTACAAAAGAACTGGAGAAATACATGAACTACTTAACCAAACACTTTTGCTTCTCTATAAATCCCTAAAAATATGAAACCATGTTTATATATCAGAGAGTTGATTTCTGGGACAATATTGATGGTATGTGCAAAGGCTGTGTTGCAAATTCTGGTTCCTACAAATTAACTATATTTTCTTGGTGTTTGAAGTTGCTAAATTTTCTTACAGGTTTATTTGAATAACCACTCAAACAGCAGTAGTTGTCTTTAATGTGGAACTGGGGTATTTGGAAATGTATTGCTTTGAAGGCACCATGTATTTCCTCACTTGCTTATCTTTTACTATTGAATCTATCATTAAATTGGTAAATAACTTAAAATGTCATTTTCTATTATTCTTGGAGACAGTACTTAGAAAATAAGAACATGTTGAATATTTCCTTTGAATATGAACAAATTAAAATCATTGAAACAAAGAATAAAAAAAGAAAGTATATTTCGTTTTTAATATCTTAATCAAATGCTATCGTGGATACGAGTCTTCTTTCTTTTATCTTTTCTCTTTCAATTACATTGCTTTTTCTCTCTCTCTATCTCTCTCTCTCTCTCTCTCTCTCTCTCTCTCTCTCTCTCTCTCTCTCTCTCTCTCACACACACACACACACACACACCATGTAAACACATATACCACCTCACATACTGAATATGACATGGACATGTCTAAATATTAACAGAAGGAAATAAACTAATATTTTGCTGGGAAAACATTGACAGCTTTATTTTTCCCTGTCACTTGTCACTGAGATATTTTTGAAAGTTAAAAAATATATACATATAACTATTTAAAAAAGGTTGAAAGGATTTAAGGAAAAAAAAGAAACAAGAAAATATCAAGAAGATAACTGATTGAAATTACAGAATTTCAACTGCATTGATTATGCAGTTTATAGTTTTCAGTCTTCTGAATTTGTACATAAAAATTCTAAAAAGTATAAGAATATGCAACAATGAGAGAGCTAAACAAGTTCTTTGTGGTAGTTAGTATGGCACTTCATGCTTGTGAATTGAAATATTTCTATAATTGATTCTCCAACTACTATAAAATAGATACTGGTAAAATATTCAAATCAATTCAATTATATTCCCAATGTACTTACAAAATGACTATTGGACCTAACCACTATGAATTCCATCAAAATTATCCTAAGAGATTATTCTAGATTATTTAGGGTGTGCAATGCAAATATCTTTATTGAAAGAGGGTGATGAATGTACCACCAGAGGAAGTGTTATCCTTAGGGTAAATAATATTCAGGTGTAAGTGGATATTGTGGACCAGTATGAATTTGTCAGTATGTGAGCACCAAATAAAGAAATCTCTTACACTGTTCAGGCAGTTTCCAGATCTTTCAGTCTTTCTAATATATATGTCTTCCCCTTTGGTGTGCTGTTGGATTAGTAGAGAATTCACCATCTAACTCACTTTGAACATTCCAGTTATGACTGGTTGAACCTGTGGAAATCTGGTGATCGTACTTAAATTTACCTTCAGCCATATCTATATAATGCTTCTTTTCAACTGGTTGATGTGAACCTCAACTTCTTAGACAACCATGTTGTATATCTGGTGTAAAAGACAGGTTTTGTCTTCCTGTTTGAGCAACAAAAGTATCACATTTCGATGGTTTGTTAATGGTGTGTTTTCATATTGGAAGAATAGATGGTGATGATTTTAGTACAACCTCTGTAGGAAATCTTTATTTAATATCATTCACTGGAAAATGTATATCTAAAAGAGTCAGTAATGTGTGTGTATATGACTGTGTATGCAATTCTGCTTAGGCATAGTGATAATTATAAACAATTGTTGGAACTCAATATACATACACTTTACAGTAAGCCACCAGCTCAGTACAGGACGTAATTTTAATTAAAGAACGGGAAAAAAATGCAAGTTATTGTGATCTCCTTTATTAGTTTGCAACTGTTTTTATTATAAGAATGCACCCAGAGCTGAATACTCACGCAACATCTTATAGCAGAAACAGCTGTATGGTAATGAGAATAATAATGCACTTTCTGTTCTTTTTCATTCATTCATTCAGTATACATACATATACACACACATACATATACACACATATGCTCACACACACACATAATATAAGGGCTGTAAAATATATAGAAGTATACATTATACATGGTGCAAATATTGGATATAGAACATGCTTCTTGAGGTTGGGTGGACAAATATTTGTTTTTTGATATACGAAACACACACACATACTGTAATATGAACTTCATGAGATAGGAAATGAAAACTCAGTATAAACTAGGATAAAGTATGTCATTTGGAAAGTCACCACTCAAGAGTTTTACTGACTGGAAAACTTTGAAGGATGGTACTTCATGAATGCGTGAATTTCATCGCCTGATGAACCGTTGAGCTAAAATACCATATCATTCAGATATTACATAAGCAATTGGAAAAACTCGAAGTAATGACAATCTTAGAGACTACATATATGTGTGTGTATGTGTATGTAGCATGGTCAAATGATTAAAAAGCTTGCTTCATAATTACAAGCTACCCAAGTTCGATGTTACTGAATAGGGTTTTTTTTTTTTTGGCAGCCAGCTTGATTAATAAATTAGTGGCACGTTAACAGCCTTTACTTTCAATGCTATAATGTACTACAGAATACCATCATCCTTATCATCATCATCATCATCATCATCATTGTCATCATCATCATCATCGTCGTCGTCTTCATCATTAATCATCATCGTTATTGTCATCATCGTTTTGATGTCCACTTTTCCATTCTTGCATGGTTCAGACAGAATTTTTTGAGGCATAATGATAATAATAATAATAATCCTTTTCATTATAGGCACAAATCCTGAAATTTGGGGGAGGGTTAGTCAATTAAATCGGCGTCCCCCACTCTCCCCAGTACTCAACTTGCACTTATTTTATCAACATCCGAAAGGACAAAAGCCAAAGTCAACTCAAGCAGCATTTCAATAATGATAATAATAATAATAATAATAATAATAATAATAATAATAATAATAAATAATGATAATAATAATATTAATGATAATAATAATAATAATAATAATAATAATAATAATAATAATAATAATAATAATAATAATAATAATTAATAATGATAATAATAATATTAATGATAATAATAATAATAATAATAATAATAATTAATAATGATAATAATAATAATAATGATAATAATAATAATCTTTGTATAAAAGAAAATTCTTACTGGGCCCCACCTGCAAGGTTATGTGCTGTTAATCTTGATATGTGATCACCATGTTGAGCACATATGGTTGTGATGTGCCTGGTGTACCCTTATCAGATGGGTAATCATGACGGGTATAAAGGGCTTTGTATATTTTACCCCAGTATCACTTTGATGGCATACACTGCTCTCTCACTCAATAATAATAATAATAATAATAATAATGATAATAATACAGACCTTTGGAAGCTTGTGGTGACAGTAGTAGGATCAATGTTTCTATGAAGTTTACTATTTGTAGTTTTAAGGCAATACCAGTCAAGCCAAAAGAAAGTGAATATATTTTAACTACTTTGATTGGGGAAATAGAATAAGGTTTAAACACAACGGAATATGTAGAAGGAGTCATTATGGAATAGATTGCCTACATCATACATTTATGTGATCAAAGCTGGATAAATTCAGTTAACATATTTATTTTGCAATGCACACAAAAATAACAAACGAATTATTATTAATTGAAAACTAAGACAATGAGCTGACAAGATCATTAGTGTGTCAGATAAAATGTGGAGTGCCATTTCTTCTGAATCATTATGTTCTGATTTCAAATTCTGCCGTGGTCAACTTTACCTTTCTTGCTTTTGGTTTTGATAAAGTAAGGACCAACCAAGGACTGGGGCTGATGTAATCGACTGACCTTATCCTCTTAAAATTGCTGGCTTTATGCCAAAGTTAGATAATTTAACCATAAACTTAAATATGCCTGTTAGTGGCACAGTTAGAAGCTTACATTACTTCAGTTGTATTTATTAACATTTGTATCAATTAGCTTAACCGATAGTGTTTAATTCCAACCAGTGGCAGACTGGGTCTAAAAATATTGGCTGCCAGGAAGCTAAGGGGACCCACCCAAAACAACAAGGGGCCCACCCACAACTACAATGCTATCATTTAATATTTTGTTTGTTAAAAGTATTCTTTTCAACTGTCTACAAACACAGCCAGGCTGAAATGATTAATTGCATTCTTTCAGGAATTAATAACAAATTCTCAAATTTGAGGGGATGGGCCCCTTAGATACTAACATGGGCCCCCATATATGGATTCTAATGGTGCTGGGACCCACTTGCCATCGGGCAAGCTGACAACTTGGCCAGTCCACTACTGATTCCAACTAACTAACAAAAAAGAGTTATTTAAAAAATATAAAAAAAGAATCTATGCTATATACGTGTGGCAATCTTTCTAACTTTAATACATATAAAATGGTGAATAGAGTAAAATGGACTGCCACAATTTAAAGTGAAAGATAAACAAACAATTGTTAATATGTGGCATTATTTGGTAATAATGATGCCACATATTACTACAGTAAGTCCTGGGATCAATTTGTTTCACTAAAGGTGGTGCTCCAGCATGTCTGCAGTCAAATGGCTGAAACAAATAAAGGAATAAAAGAATAAAAGAATATTTAAGAACAGTAATGATGTAAATTTAAAAGTTTACTTCTGTGTGAAAGTGGTCTTCAGAAGGTCAATTTGATCCAGTTTCTTATCTGGTAGCATTTCGCAATGCCATCTGCTTACCCTATCTTTGTTTTTTTCATGAAACATAAAGAGAAATATAGCTAAAAGGTTCTTAACATCAAAACGCAACCCCCTTCCTACTAGTCAGCACTGCTATAGGATCAATTTGTTAAATTAAAAACTACTTGAAAGCGACCTGCCGTAGTACTCCTGACATGCAAAACATAATAGCACTGAAATCAGTAACACCTAAGGTGATGTGTGCACACATAAAAGCAAGGAAACATGCCTACTTAACCAATCTTGCAACAGCAAATCATTAATATGTGAGGTGGAAGTTATCTCCGTTTACAAGAATGAAAAAACTGAAGCGAAAACAGCATTGGGATGGTTGAGGGCAGCTTCAAAGATTCAAGGATGTGTGTGTGTGTGTATTATTTATGAGAGTATACATATATACATACATATATATATATATATATATATATATATATATATATATAGAGAGAGAGAGAGAGAGAGAGAGAGGGAGAGAGAGGGAGAGAGAAAGACACATGTATGACTGTATAAATATTCACACATGCATATGTACACACACACACACACACATAAAGTAAGTAGTCTTGTGAAGATTTTTTAGGTGGCTGTTAGTTGAAAGCAATATACTGTTTGGCACACAACCATATTTTTTTTAATATGCTAGTTACTCCTAGTGAAACATAATACAAATCCTTCATACAGTTAGCTATAGTCATTTCTCAAAGTAGAAGTTTTTCTACCATTTTTAGTTCCTTCTATATTGTTTGGTATATTAATTATACTAACCAATATACTAGATTTCAGCTAAATATACAAACCAATATACTAATTATACCCGTTCATATACCAACCAACTGTGTTTCACCTTTCTCTCCTATTAACATGTCTGGTTGAGTCATTTAAAGAGGACTTTCTGTGTTCCTTATCTGTTCTTCATTACAGCTCTATTTTTGCAACCACTTTGCCTTTCATCTTGTTTAGTTGGTTGGTTTAGTCTTTAGTTAGGTTACTTGGATGATTAGTGACACAGTAGTTGATAGATCAGCTACTTCGAGTTACTGTTAACATATTTAATGCAGGACACATCAAAAAGCAAACTAGAAATAATTATGTAGTAAGGAAAAAGAAAAGCCAATATTGTTTGGGATCTGTTTGGTAAGAATGAACACCACTCATGTTTCGGTATTATTATGACCTCATTAGCGAAGCATACTTCATTGTACTTGTCGATGTAATGATTGGTGAATCAGTAAATGAACATGCTACGAATGTCATGGTGGTTGCTTGTTGGTGTATGTTGTATTGTTGAAGACCATCATCAAGCTAGCTGCATGTATAATAAATGAAGCAACTCATGATCTTTTAATTTTTAACATATTTATTGCTGGACATGATTTACTGTGTTGGTTTGTTTACAAAAGAAAGATGCTGATATTATAAGCACTGACTGGGAAGGGAGAATTACGCTGGGTCTTGTGGAAGGCTAGCTGTAGTACATCATGAATGTATGAAATAGTTTCTTGCTCAAGGTGGTGTGTCCGAATGCTTGAGGTGGTCTGGTTTTAGTGGTCTGCCTTCTATAAGTGTCCATTGTGGACTACACAAATGCCTGAGGCCGTCTGATTGAATTAGGTGCCAAACAGTTGGTAATGCTGTTTTAACAATTTTCAACTCTTTAGTTCCATTCAACGATCTAATTCTATATTGGTATTTTCTACTTTATTACATACCCTTAGAAGGACTTCCGAACTCATTACTTTATTCAACAAGCCTCTTAACGTTTTGACCTGTATATTTAGTCTCCTGTGGTGCACTGGTGGCCATTGACATCTGGAAAACTAGAACAGTGAGATCATACCATTCTTTGATGGACGATCCCATAACATTTCCTTTTGATTTTTTTCACGTCTAAAGTTACAATTTTAGATATATGTAAGTTTATACATAGTGACATATTAAGGATGTTTGAAATTAATGGATGTAAAATGCACTTACACACACTCGCATGCATGCATGCACACACACACACACACACACACACACACACACACACACACGTATGTATGTGTGGGCGTGTGTAAGTATGTGTGTAAGCTAATGAAATATTTAATGTAATATAGGGCAATGATTAATTACATAACTTGTTCGTTGATAACCAAAAGCCAAGAATGAAAGATCATTGCTTCAAATAAATTTTTTTGTAAAATACTTTTGTCGTGTGCAACTGATGAAGGAATATTTGGTACCTGAAACGAATTCATAGTTGAATTCTATTTAGCACAAGTAAAAGATTTGAAGATTTAAAAAATGTATCTTCTAAATTTAGTGACTCAGATTCAAAACATTTTGGCAACGAAGATAATGGGAACAAATTAAAAATTTTATCAGACATTATCCACAGAAATCGTATAAGAGTATTTTTTCTTTCAAAGATACATATAATGAGATAAACACTAGCAGTATGAAAAATTCACGTGTAGAACTTGATCATCAAGTGTGCACTTAAATTCACAACTGCTAATGATGCATTTCATTTATCTTAACCTGTCCACATTTTTTTTAGCTTTGTCAACAACAAGCACAATTACAGAACGATCCTTTACCTGGTTTAAGCTCATAGATTCATACCTTCGTTGTACAATGGATGAGAGATTGTCTGAGACTTTAGTTTTGCTTTCCGACAGTTGGCATCTGAGATGGATTATGATAAAGTAATAGATAATTACTTAACAAAAATGAAGCCTATAAGAAAGATGATGAAGTTATTGCATACAATTTCATTTTGTTTGGTTTTGTTTCCATTTTACGCTTAAAATGTACAATAATCAAATAACACTTTTTTGTATAGTTTGTGCTAATTTTGATTTTAAATACAAATTTATGAGCATACTGTAAAAATGTTCTTATTGATTTTTATTTTAAATACAAAATAACTGTTATATATTTCCTTTAAAACTGTATTTTCCTGGCATTTTGTCTATGAATACAAAATTATAAGTATGTACTTCTTTTAGAATTTCATTTTTCTTGTGTTCTGAGTTTAGATACAAAATATCAATTATACACTTTCTTTAAAACTGTATATTCCTAGTGTTTTGATTTTAGATACAGAATAACAATATAGAATAAATCTAAATATATTTCATTTATGTTCTGGCACTTTTTTCCTGGTAAGAAGAGGAGCAATATAATTGGCATTAGAGATATTTTTGAATTATATGGTTAAGAGAACGAGTGAAATTCTTGTCAAAAATAGTTAATTCACCTTCATGAATAATCTCAATGATACACTGGAAAGTGAAAGATTATGTTAAGATATTTTCAGTCTGTGTCTGTTCTGACATTTAAACTGTATGTTGGATTGAACCACATGATAGTTCTAGATCTATTCTTATTTATTATACTTTGAAATATTAAAAAAAAAAAACGGTGTACACACACACTCACACACACACACACACACACACACACACACACACACACAAACATCAAATGTGTATTCTTCTTTCTTGCATTATAGCCTATTTTACAGTATATGCAATATTGTATATGGATATTCCTTTTGCATGTGTTGTCAGGAGTTTAACGTTTAGGGCTCTAATATAACTGGTTATTTGTCATGCAGCCTATTGTTGTGTGTGTGTGTGTGTGTGTGTGTGTGTGTGTGTGAATTTTAGCCTAGTTTCCATGTGGTCCAAATGAGTTCTTATTCTCAGTTACTGTACTAAGGTATGGTCATGGACCACATCTCGCTCATACGTTAAATGTTAGCATAGTTTCTACTGCTGGATGCCCTTACTAACACCAACACTTTGCAGAATAGACTTGGTACAGTTTTTCATGGTGGCAGCTCTGTAGAGGTTGTTATCCTCGACAAGACAAGACTAAAGAGCACCTCTAGCCCAACATAGTCTCTGCATGTTTGCCAACCTCTTTACAAAGTGTAATGGGTGCATTTTATTGTTACACCAGCACTAACAAGGCTGTTTTTTACTGCAAGGCAAACAGAGCTTTGCTGCTCGATGTTGTTTCTGTTCTTCTAGGACAACTTGACTATTAAAGTGAGTAATGACAGACACTGAACTAGTGTGAAGGAGAGAATGAAGGGGAAATAAATAAAGTGAGTTGGGTGACAGTATGGAGGAGGATGAGGAAGAAATGAGAGACACGGTGCTATAGGAGTAATGAAGAAACACAGGAATAATAGGAGGTTATCTCTATGGATGTCTGAATAATTAGGCACATGTTTATGTGGTGATGAAACTTCAGGTAATGGCCATGGGAGTCATTAACAGCTAACCTATAAATATATACTGCATATGACACTGAAATATTAGACTTCTTTTCTTCACGGTATAAAGTTTATTTCAGGGTTTGAATTATTTGTTTTATTTTTTGCTAATCTAGAACATAATTAGATTTCTCATGTTCTACTGTTTTACTAAATATGATTTACTTTGTTGTTTTTCGTTTTCTTTCTTTTTATTTTTGATTTTGGTATTATGATCGTGCTTTTCATGTTTGTTGTACACAATCTTTAATGTATGAATTGTGTTATTTTAATGGATGGTGATTATACTGTGTATGTGTTGTGTTTTTGCCATGTTATGTTATTGGTTTCAAAGTTTGGCACAAGGCCAGAAATTTCGGGTAAGTGGGTAAGTTGGTTACATCGACCTCAGCACTCAACTGGTACTTATTTTATTGACCCTGAAAGGATAAAAGGCAAGGTCGACCTTGGCAGCATTTGAACTCAGAATGTAAAGATGGATTACATGCTACTAAGCATTTTGTTCAGCATACTAACGATTCTCCCAGTGGTGTTTGTGTAGGATAAGTACTGTGTCATATAGTAGAGTATGGAATGAAGATTGTATAGGCTGTATTGTCTGAGATATCATTATTGTTGCTTAATCTCAAGTTGGCTTTAATGGAGGAAATCTAAGGTCAAAGAAATTCTAAACAGAAACAACCCATCTTTTTCTTCAGATATAATGTGTTTACAATTGCATTATCCAGTACATCCTTCCAAATAGAAAAGGTAAACAGTAGATTCTTGATTCTGTCTAAGCCCTCAGTTCACTTAACATTCAATTTATTATGTGGAAACAGTAAACTATGACAGGGATTGTAAGCATATTCGTATCTATTATCTTATTTCTGGCTGTGAGTGCACTTTTTAATATTAGTCTCACCCTCCTCAAATATTCTTTCCCCATTTTCTCTTTTATATCTGTGTATTATATATTATCAATTTAATCTACTCTTAAGTACTTATATCAATGATTCCATTCTAATTCTATGATTTTAGAGTCTGGATCAAATTCAAGCTTCTCAGTTTTAATTAGTTTATCTCTCCTCAAAATAGCTTTGCAACATTTGACATTTCACCAAAATTCATGCACAACTTTTGGAAGGTTCCTCAGCTGGGTATTTCTTCTAAATAGTTTTAAATCATCCATGCAGAAGAGGTGGCTTATTTGTCCATGACATTTGTAACTATCTGTTTCATTTAACAAATATGTTGATGGTATCAAAGCAAGGTTGAAGAGTAGTGGGGTAAGGAGTCTCCTCCAAAGATACCTATTATTACAGATACTGGGTTTCTATATATCAATTTTTAATCGCCTTAGAAAGATGCACTTGATTTTACTTTAACATGGCATGGTTGACATACTGTCTTAGTATTGAAACTGCTTTATTTATGCAACATCGCCAATATTGAAGAGTCTGCTATGCTTTGCTAAGCTTTGTTTTCTCTTCCTACTGTCTTCAGTAACTACCTGTTCATCAATAGATGCTTTTTACATCCTTCTGTTCTTCTGGTAAGTTAATATTATGTTTCAAATGAGCAACCATCATATTATTCCGAATAGATGTAAGGGTTTTATATGTTGTTAGCAAACACATTGTTATCATCAGTTTTTACCGGGGGTCTTTAGTGTTGTTGTTTTGCTAATGAATATTGTTTTTCCCTCTAGTAACCAATGAGGTGTTAATTCTAATCTATTTACTAATTCATTGAATGCTGTTACCACATATTCACGACTACTGGCATAGTGTTTCAATCAGAAAATTATTATTTTTATTTCCAAGATCATCATGAGATATTGAATAGTACCTCAATCATTAAAGTCCAAATACTTGCCAGATGTATGGACACGGACACACACACACACACACACATGCATATATTTCAGCTAACATATTAGCATAGTTATATGTGATTGCCTAACTGGAAAATAAATGCTATGAATGCTTGATATTAAAAAAGACTCACTCATATCAAGATGGCAAAACAATACAAAAATTCTCAGATCATACCCTCTATGGGCCATAATCAAAATATGGTATAATAAGCAAAAGAAAAAAAAAAGAAAACCATGGAAACTAGAATAGATTAGCTGCCTCTTTCAGACATATGAAGGGATACAGTTAAAAGTTTATGACAGAATTAATAGAAACAGATACTTTGTTTTTGCTGACAGTAACACACAGATACACACACTTTGATATAAAGGAAACTTCCTTCAAAATTCCTATTTTGTTTTTCACACATTAACTTGTGTACGTTAAACTAAGTAAAACATGGGAGAAAGAAATCTAACTGTTTTTTGCAATAAATACATCTAAAGGAAAATGTTTATTGAACCCTTAATATACTACTGTGTGTCCCCAATTTACTATTTTGCTTGCGTGATATGGACTCTGGTAGAGAACCACTGTATGAAATGAACCCTTCCTCATTCATATATACACACAGTGAACCAGTGATTGATCCACTTCAAACCTGTAAGCAACCACTACTTTTACCAATCATGATATAATATTTTTTTAAAAATTAAAATGTGTGAGACTTTGTAAAGTCAATGCTTATAGATTTAGGCTACAATATTTTTAGACAAAGTTTTGAAAGTGTTATCTCTGTTTCTCCATGTTTGAATATTTGTAGAATTGTTTCCTTGTTGATAAAAATATATATATCATATAAAGCTCCTTATGCAGTCCTTTTATGTACACACTTCA
The DNA here is from genome assembly GCF_001194135.2 of Octopus bimaculoides. Lineage (NCBI taxonomy): Eukaryota > Metazoa > Mollusca > Cephalopoda > Octopoda > Octopodidae > Octopus > Octopus bimaculoides. The sequence continues at coordinate 20,402,113 of NC_068985.1, forward strand.
AGTAACTTCACTTGCTGTAGCTTGTTAAATATAAAGGGGAGCTAAGTGTGGAAAAAAAAATTACTAGCATGAAAGTGATCTTTCTTGTGTAATTTCCTTCAAAGAATATGCATTTAATCTACTCTATTTACCTCCAGCACAAGGATGGGAAAGCTTTTTAATAGCAGGAGTGAATTGCAGAGGCATAAGAGCACTGGTGATGCATATGTGCTGAGAGAATAATGAATCTTTTTATTTTATAAATTCAAGCCATGAACACAATCACTTGAAGCAACTTTAATTAAAATGTTATTTTAATAAACTAGATGGTTAATAAACATTAATTAAAATGTTGCCTTAATAAACTAGATAGTTATAATACATTAATTATCAAAGCACTAAGTATTCCTCATTGTATTATGCTTTTGATTTACTATATTTTCTTACTATATCTTGTAACTTAATGAGAGCATTGGTTCAGCTTTGCTTTGCTTTGTAAAACAAAGCTCAGAAATGTTAGAAGGGACTGACGATGTGGTATTTCATAGTTGGTTTACAAGATTATCATCTGTAAGTCATGTGATTCTTTGGGAATTCAGCGTTTTGTTAATATATACCTGATGCAATGCCCTACCTTCATTTCAATTATTTTTGAAAATAATGAATTGTTTAGTAAAATAACTTTGTCATTTTTAATCTAATTGTTTGGAACATAGATTAATATAAACTTTTGATGGAAAGTTTCCATTTAAATCACTTTAAAACAAAAAAAGTTTTATTGTAGAATCAGTGGCAAGACTCAGGTGGGTGGTCATCAAAAAAGCTGAGGATTTAATGTTCACATTAGCAAATGGTAAAAAATAATGATTCAATTTTCAATTTATGACTCCAGAAACCTGGATATTTCTCAATATCTACATAGAATTCATAAAATTCCAAAAATTCAAAAAACTATTAAATCTAGATATCAAAATATTATCTGATTGTAAATGAATTAACTCAGGTTGCAAGTTGCTTCAGCTGGCATCACATCAGAGGTGGTTACACATGTTTGTGTTCCAAATTCATAATTTTGAAAATCTTAAAGCCTCTTTTTGGAATTGCTCCAAAAGATTAAAATACTCTTTGGAATTCTCCACCTTCAGTTATAATTTCTGTCCTTTCAGTGTTGGAAAAAGTATCAAACAGAATTTTTCCAGTTGTGTTAAGTGAACTCACAACGTTGATTCAAAGCTATTGTTATTTGTGTACAAACTAAAGTGATATGCCGATTTGGTCTTTGCAACCCTATATCTGGACCAGTTAGTGATCATCATCATCATCGTTTAACGTCCACTTTCCATGCTAGCATGGGTTGGACGATTTGACTGAGGACTGGCGAACCAGATGGCTACACCAGGCTCCAATCTGATTTGGCAGAGTTTCTGCAGCTGGATGCCCTTCCTAACACCAACCACTCCAAGAGTGTAGTGGGTGCTTTTATGTGCTATTGGCACGAAGGCCAGTCAAGCGGTACTGGCAACGGCCACACTCAAAATAGTGTATTTTACGTGCCACCTGCACAGAAGCCAGTCCAGCGGCGCTGGTAATGATCTCGCTCGAGAACCAAAAATACCAAATCATATTACCATTCAATGTCCTTAGTACTTTCTCATTTAATCTTCCAGTTCAGTTGTGAGCCAGAGAACATGACATTGGTAAATTAAATCACACACCATATTTTTATTTTCAGTTCCATCCAAATTACTTTAAACACTCTCGTGTTCAATAATTAATCCTTCACAAATATATTTTGTTACATCTTTCATCACATTATTCAGTTATAGAAAATCCTCCTCCTCCTTGTTGTCATTGCTATTAATTCATGTTGGCATAGATTAAATGGTTTGATAGGATCTCATGAAGACTGTATCGATCACCAAAAATTTTGTTGGTGAAAACCAGTCGACAGTTCTCCAATTCTTTTTCCCTCCCATTTGAGATCCTGCCATGGATGGTGCACTATCTGTGACTATGCTACAAAGATGGTACAAGGTGGAAGCATCTACACAGTTACATAACCTACTAGAAATAAACTGCTAAATCTTCCTCTAATTAAACACTGCTGTCTTCAGTGAAGAAAGATACAATGCCCAATACATTCCCTAATGTACAGAAAAAATGAAATGGTCAAAGCTGAAATGCTTTTGATTATGTGTTTGCTTGACCAAGACAGGCTGTAGCTTTGTAACAACAGTGCTAAGTTTCTCATAGGATAAATAAGAATTAATTATTGCTGATATTCATTATAATCATTTAATATCTGTTTTCCTATGCTGGCATAGGTTGGACATTTTGGCAGAGTCCACTGAGTCTCAGAGTTGCTTCAAGCCCCCACTGTCAGCTTTGGCATGGTTCTACAGCTAGAAGTCCTTCCTAACACCAACCACTTTACAGTGTGCAATGGGTGGATCTCTTGTGATCCCTAGAAGTAGTGAGGTCACCAAGCAACATGCAAAACAAAGAAAAGAAAGGAAAAGGAAAAAAGCCTCGACTGAGTTGGAGTGTATTTGAGAGAGGAGGAGAAAGAGGTGGCTTCATGCCAGGTATTGAAAGCCAAATGAGCACCCCTGGTAGTCTCGGGTATCAATTTTAAAGCAAGTAGATGTATTCATGCCATAAAGTTTGTCATATTTCCACATACAAATCATATGAGTGGGTGCTGAAAAGTTCCTGGCTTTGGGTAAAAGAATTGCAGAAGGGTTGGTTAATTATGATTTTACTCAACATATTCCCTTCTCAGATTCATGCACTTATTGCAGTGGTCTTTCAGTTTTCCTAAGCCCTGTATAAAAACTCAGAAGTTTGGGCCTCCTGCCAGGCCTTTCGTGATACCCTTAAAGCAGGAACTTTTCAGCATACCCCCCTAAACAACTTTACTGTCATTGTTTGTATTTGTATATCTGCTGTCTTATCAGCAACCATCAGGTAACACACAAATTCTGGGACTGCTGATTTCAACAATACTTGGGTATCGTTTATTATGTCTTTTATACAGTCAGAAACTGTGAACCTTGATAAACCAGCCTGATATTTTCTGAAATTAAAATTCACCCAACAGCAGCTGAATACTTTTCACTTTAGCTGTGTGGTTTCACTTACATGCATTAGAGAAAGTATTTTCATTAACATGTCTTTTGAAAATATATTGCTGTTTGTATAAAAATTCTTATAAAAGTGTTATCTCATCTAAGCACATATACTTCTAATACAAATATATAAATGCTAACATGACAATATATATATATATAGAATATATAGAAGGTAATTATAAGAGTTACATTTTCCACATGTATGTATATATTATAAAAGGTTGAAGTTGTGAATACAGGAGGCATTTGATAAGGTGTCATCGATACTGCTTTCAAAAGTATTCAGCATTTGTTTCTTTCACATATACTAATTTTATAGATATTTAATGAATTAGTATTTAACCCTAGACGAAACCTGATTGATCAGAGTTGTGTTCAAACACCCTTCATTCATAATCATTCGGTCTTTTCGAAATTATCTAAGATTATGTTATTGCATGTTTTTTTCTTCATTGAAGACAATTGGCTGCTATTTCTAGAAGATTGAGCAACTATCTAGAGGCTCTATCTCCTGACACTTGATATGTGTATTACTACAGAAGATAACATATGACTGGATATCTTTTCTATAATATCTTTTCTATTATAAAACATTTTAAAATTCATAGAAGAGCATGCCACTGACAATATGAATCAAGACTATATGCATCAAAATTCACAAGAACCAATGACTTTTTCTGACTGTTCAGCTTTCTTTCCTTCTCCTTTTCTCTCCCTTTCTGTCTCTATGTCCCCATATATATATATATATATATATATATATATATATATATATATA
>NC_068985.1:20406865-20407494 GCF_001194135.2 Octopus bimaculoides
TAGGGTGTGGCACTTTTTCACGCAGCTATCCTCATCCATTCTCACCACATGTCCATACCAGCGCAATCGTCTCTCTTGCACACCACAACTGATGCTTCTAATGTTCAGCTTTTCTCTCAAGATACTTACACTCTGACGGGTATTCACATTGACATTACACATCCAACGGAGCATACTGGCTTCATTCCTTGCGAGCTTATATATATATATAAAGGACCACTCTGTCGATTATGACAACAAGGGTCCCAGTTGATGCGATCAATGGAACAGCCTGCTCATGAAATTAACATGAAAGTGGTTGAGTACTCTACAGACACATGTACCCCTAACGTAGTTCTCAGGGAGACTCAGCATGACAAATAGCGTGACAAGGCCAGCCCTTTGAAATACAGGTACTACTCATTTTTGTCAGCTGAGTGGACTGGAGCAACTTGAAATAAAGTGTCTTGCTCAAGGACACAACGCGTCACCAGGAAGTGAACTCACGACCTTACAATCATGAGCTGAACGCCCTAACCACTAAGCTATGTGCCTTCACATATATATATGTATCTGTGTGTGTGTGTGTGTATGTAATATATATATATATATATATGTTTATGCTTGTGTGTGTATGTATGTGTATATAT
>NC_068985.1:20408135-20409208 GCF_001194135.2 Octopus bimaculoides
ATATATATATATATATATATATATATATATATATATATATATATATATATATATATATACATATATATATATTGATCTATCTTGGAGTGTGCTTCTTTAGAATTATGTTTTCTACAAGCAGTATATATATATGGGAACTTCACATTTATCGAGCACTCTAACATTTTTAAGTGAAACATTTAATAAATGCGAAGTTTTACATGAAGCTATTAGTAGCACCATCAAATTACACACACACATGTGTGAATGTGTGTGTGCATGAGCATTTGCATGTATCTATACATGAATATATGGAGGGAGAGACAGATATACACATATATATGGGGAAAGAGATAAATTGATGTGTGTGTATATGTGTGTGTGAATGTGTGTGTGTGTGTGTGTAAGTGTGAAAGAGACTGAGATTATCTGTGTGCATTGTAATGAGACACACACAAACTTCTCAATGCATATTGTAACTCTTCTAAACTAAGTACTTTTTTAATTAAAGAGCTCAGCAATTAATTAAATGTTCAGACAACTACAGTTAAATGTGAAAGAAATAAAATGAAAATCTATCTTCAATACACCAAGACTAACATGCTAGTTTCTCCTCTCACTTCTTCAGACAAAATACAGTGTGTCTCATGAATTTAAGATGAACATAATAATAATAGCAGTTGGTCCCAAGGGGATGGTTACAAAAGAAGCTAGGACAGACAAGTTTTTTATATTTAACTGGATTCATACTGTCAAATGAAGTGCTGAAAACATCTTTCAAGTACTTGTCATACATTTCGTGGTGGTGCTTTATAAATGTGACAACTAGACATGTATTCCACCCATTACCTCTTTACTTTTCTGAATAAAGTGTTTCTCACTTATAGAGATCACAGGATAATGAAAAATTAAACAGGGCTTGATCAAAGTCGAATGCGAAAGATAGAATGGTTACTATGTATGCGTATATGTGTTTATATATATATATATATATATATATATATATATTTATATATATTTCAGGAAGTTAAAAGTTATGGCTGGTCATAGAGTGACCATGAGTTTCACACCTATACTGCTAAGCACTTTTTATA
>NC_068985.1:20409755-20410399 GCF_001194135.2 Octopus bimaculoides
TATATATATATATGTAAATATATATATATATGTATATATATATATAGTTAGATATACATATAGATATAGATACACACACACATATATACACATACATAGACACACATGACACATGCATACACATGATATATATATATATATAAAACTGATGAACAATGGTATGTATATTTGCTATTATCCAATTGGAAAAATAATAAAATCATGTCTGCTGCTGACAGGAGTCTCTGTGTACTAGATATGAATGTTCCATACTAGCATTTTATATTTATTATATATACAAGGGTGGGTGGGGAGACTATATGTGTGTACATGTGTTCATTCACTGCCTTCTTAATGCGTATGGTTGATGCTAATACGGATCTTTCCCTTTTTTCACTGACTCCTACAGTACATCTAATCTCCCTCAACCACCTCACCTCTTTCATATTCCGTCTTATTTTCCCATTTTCTCTTCCCTCTTTGTTTCTTTATCATTCAATCTCCTCCTTTATTGCTCTTATTGATGAAGGACTAGCGTTTGAAATGTCAAGACACTTTCCTTTCATTTTAAGTATTAAACTCGTACAACTTTTGTTAAAATTTGCCTCTCTCATGCTGTTATCTTCCTAATATACATATATACACACATAAATGTGTATAAGTGT
>NC_068985.1:20410409-20412886 GCF_001194135.2 Octopus bimaculoides
ATATATATTAGACTATTTTCCTTTGTCATTTGCACAGTGATAGCTATAAGCTTTAAGCTTATAAATAAATGCCATTATTATTGTTTATAGAATTGTAAAACTCAATACTGCTTAACAAAGCTATTTGCATCGATATATATGTGTGTGTGTGTATGTGTGTGTGTATATGTGTATACATATATATTATATATGTGTATTTATAAATATATGTATATCTATATATATATATACTCTTTACTCTTTTACTTGTTTCTGTCATTTGACTGCGTCCCTGCTGGAGCACCGCCCTTATAGTCGAGCAAATCTACCCCAGGACTTATTCTTTGTAAGCCTAGTACTTATTCTATCGATCTCTTTTGCCTAACAGCGAGATTACGGGGACGTAAACATACCAGCATCAGTTGTCAAGCAATGCTGGGGGAAGGGGCAAACAGACACACAAACATATACACACACATACACACACACATATACACACACATACACATATATATATACATATACGACGGGCTTCTAGTTTCTGTCTACCAAATCCACTCACAAGGCTTTGGTCGGCCTGAGGCTATAGTAGAAGACACTTGCCCAAGGTGCCATGCAGTTGGACTGAACCCGGAAGCATGTGGTTCGTAAGCAAGCTACTTACCACACAGCCACTCCTACGCCTATATGTGTATATATATATATATATATATATATATATATATGTGTGTGTGTGTGTGTGTGTGTGTGTGTGTGTATATATATATATATATATATATATATATATACACACACATATATCTATATCGCTATCTATATCTATATATATATATATATAAGCATGTACCTGTGTCTTGGGAGGGTCATTAGACCAATAATAATAACACATGCACTGGTTCAATAGCACTACTTTATTGTTAGTCACATTACTTTCATTACTATTCATGGGTTAGATATTTAACCAATTGACTAATAATCGTTTCTACTACAGGCACAAAGCCTGAAATTTGGGGGGAAGGGGTAAGTCAATTACATTGATCCAAGTATGCAACTGGTACTTAATTTATTGAACCCAAAAAGATGAAAGCTAAAGTCAACCTCGGCAGAATTTGAACTCAGAACGTAGCGGAAGACGAAATACCACTAAGCATTTCGCCCGGCATGCTAACAATTCTGCCAGCTCACTGCCTAACCAATTGACTAATAATAAAGAAGTGATACTAAACCAGTGCATGTGTTATTATTATTGGTGTTATGGCCCCTCTCAAGACACAAAAAGACTTGTTTCAAACTCATGAATTCACATCAAGAATCTTACAAACCAAATACAAAAACGAAGTATATGTATGCATGTGTGTATGTATATATATATATATATATATATATATATATATATATATATATATATATATAGAGAGAGAGAGAGAGAGAGAGAGAGAGAGAGAGATTCAAGGTGAATATGGTACTTAAGTTTAGGCACCAGAATTAAGTATGGTATTATCCATACAATTCCAAAATAAGGTGATTAAAATCAAAATAAGCAACAAGGATATTCAAAGCTAATGCAGTACTGCATTAACTTTGAATATCCTTGTTGCTTACTTTGATATATATTTATATATGTATATATCATCATCATCATCATCGTCGTTTAACGTTCGCTTTCCATGTTAGCATGGGTTGGGCGATTTGACTGAAGACTGGTGAACCGGATGGCTGCACCAGGCTCCGATCTGATCTGGCAGAGTTTCTACAGCTGGATGCCCTTCCTAACGCCAACCACTCCAAGAGATGATATATATATATATATCATCATCATCATCATCATCATCGTCGTCGTCGTTTAATGTCCTTCTTCCATGCATGCATGGGTAGGACAGTTGACAGGAGCTGGTCAAGTAGAAAAAATACCCTAGGTTGCTGTATCTGTTTTGGCAGGGATTTTATGGCTGGATGCCCTTCCTAACACTAACCACTCCACAAAATGGAAACCACTCCTTGCATGAAAAAAAAAAATGGGGCAGTCATTGTTGGGACATGTTTGATTAAAAGATCTGTTTAAGCATTTCATTAACATATTTGTCGAAATACACTTCCTTTGCTTCAATTAATTTTTAAAATAATGAAGTATTTAGTAAAATAACTTTATCACTATTTAACTGACGTTTGGAACATAATATTAAATTTTAATTGAAGTTTTCAACTTGGATCACTTTAAAAGAGAGAATTCGTATCACAGAACCAGTATTGGACAAGTCAGTAACAACAGGATTAATCAAGGCTGACATGAGGCTATATATTTGACCAGAAAGACTTTGATTATTCATTTACTTAATGAAGATAGAGCTGAGGATTAAACAACAGCCAAACTACAACAATAACAACAATCTAAACCCACAGCTACTCTATTTACTTCAAAATACATACATACATACATACATGCATACATGCATACATACACACACACACACACACACACACACACACACACACACACA
>NC_068985.1:20414255-20414975 GCF_001194135.2 Octopus bimaculoides
TTATAAAAAATTAAAATTAAATTGAGCCTTATAGATAAAGTATATATAAAATATATAGTTTTAGGGAAAATAACCATATATATATATATATACAATAATTTTCCAGAGGATGTAGCAACCGTTACCAATATAGCATAAGAACTTACCTTAGGGGATCATTAACTAGATTCCTTAAGGGTCGTTCTCACAGTTTATATTTATATTATAAGGTTTTTAACTTTTAAATTTTCATATTCAAAAGAGACAGAGACTTCAAATTCGATATATCGATTTATTCGCCACTCTATGTTAACATTTCTGTGCCATATATATATCAGCAATGTTAAATCTCTGAACGAGGTATTAACCAGTAACTGCAGTTACTGTTAATACCTTGTTCAGAGATTTAACATTGTTTGTTTTCACTTTTTCGAGATCAGTGAATGTTTTCACTGGAAAAAGGATATACGTATTTGCATTGGGACATCTTTTGTATCGAAGATCGGTGATTGTCGTACGCTGAGGACGGGTAAATACCCAGAAACTCGAGTCCGTACGTATCACAGATCAAGATGGGAAGGATGACTTCCCTTTGCAAATACAGACAGGACACAAATGTGTATCAATAGCCAACTGGAGGAGATGTTCTCCTGAGGCTAAAAGCAACAGTAACATCCACCCTTAGGGTTTAGCCGCATTTAAGTGGCAAATATACTTCACGTTATATATATATATATATAT
>NC_068985.1:20416367-20417294 GCF_001194135.2 Octopus bimaculoides
TATATATATATATATATATCTATATATATATATGTGTGTGTGTTCAGCAACCTTGGGATATTGAACCTTTTAGATGAGATGACAAAGGACCAAGATACCTGTCATCTTGCTGTACTCAAGAAGATCTATCCTCCACAGCAGAAGTGTTAAGCCCACTCCCCTTGGCAAAGAGGATTGATCTGCAATAGTCCTGCTCTGGCACCACGCAAAATGCCACGTAAAAGCACTCATGCTGGTTCCACATTAAAAGTACAGAGCACTCACTGTAAAGTGGTTGCCATTAAGAAAGGGATCCATCTGTCGAAACCAAGCCAAGTCAGACTGGAACCAGGTGCAGCTCTCCGGCTTGCCAGCTCTGGTCAAACTGTTCAACCCATGTATGATTGTATGATCCAAGGATCTGGGTGTAGGAAGTTATTAAGCCTTGAGCTGTCTGTATTAAGTATAAAAACGACTTCCAGGAACAATAATAGTTTATTGGCATAGAATGTTTTAGGCTTTTCCGATATCAAAGTTTGATAAGCTGAAAGGAGTTTTTTTTTATATAATTCACAGTGAGCAACTAGGGTTGCTATGAATATGAATAAAAATCCAAATTGAGGGAATGGAGCTGGTAAAATCCAGGCTACACATGTTTCCTAGCTACAGAACCTCAGAAGTAATAATTATTCAATGAAAGATACTTCGCAAGCAGCTCATCAGGCTGAAGATAGCTTAGTTGAATGAAGGTAACATTATCCTCAAGGGACCTCAATTTAACTTACTGGAGATGTAATTTAAAATGTAATTTTAAAACACACACATACACATACACACACACACACACACACACACACATACATACACACACACGCACACACTCACATACACATACATACAGACATATATATATGTGTGTATGTGTGTGTGTGTGTGTATATATATATA
>NC_068985.1:20417309-20421801 GCF_001194135.2 Octopus bimaculoides
TATACATACATGCATACATACATACATACATACATACATACATACATACATACATACATACATACATACATATATATATACACCAGTGTTGTAAGGTGGTGGATATATTGGGTGTGCTGTCAAACCCAATGCCACCAAATTTCAAGCAGGAGAATAGTAGAAGTTTTCCATTAATAATGAGTAAAGTTAATATTTATAATGAATTTGACATTTTTGAAAGGTGTACAGTGCATACCTAGCATACCCAGAATATACACCCCTGATATATATATATATATATATATATATATATATATATATATATGTGTGTGTGTGTGTGTGTGTGTGTGTGTGTGTGTGTGTCTGTGTGTGTGTAAATATATATTAATCTTTGTTTTTATGTTGTAATAAAAGAAATTTTACATTAAACTGAAGGATTATGCAATACTTTTAGTTCAGTCAAATTTATTATTCTTCACTAAACGTAGTATTGACAGTGACTTTGAAACTTCCACAAGCTGAGCCGTCATTGGACTGATATATGTATATAAAATGTCAATACACACTCTCTAAAATACATGCACACGCATGCATTCGTACATTATTTTAAAGATATTTAAAATAAAAAATTTCTTAAACAACAACACAATTTTATGAGGCTAGTTCTCAGCGTGGCCTTGCTTATGCAAGGTTTAAGACATTTGGTATATTCTCACAAGAGCCAGGAATGAAATGAAAAAGGAGTTTGAAACACCTGTTTTTACACGTGTCACTCACATAAAGTTTTGAAGAAATATAAAGATATGCAGTTTCTTCATAATTTTTGTATATTTCAAAATATAATCAAACAACATATAGTTCAAGAGGGAAACAAGATTATATAACTAACTGAATAATCAGAAACATGGAAGGGAAGTGGAAGTACTAGAATTATGAACCTTTCAGTTATTCATCATCATCATCATCATCATGTAATGTCCTTTGTACATGTTGGCACGAATTGGACAGTTTGACCAGGGCTAGTAAGTTGAGGGCCTGCATCAGACACCAGTCTGATTTGGCATGGTTTCTATAGCTGGATGCCCTTCCTAACACCAACCCCTCTAAGAGTGTAATGGGCATTTTTATGTGCCACCAGCATGGGTACAAGTTGCCTGACACCAGTATCTGCCATGGTTTTGATTTCACTTGATGAGTCTTCTACTCAAGCACAACATATTGCTAACCGTCTTGGTCCTTTGTCATTACCTCTGTGAGGTCCAATGCTTGAAAAGTGCTTCTTATATGCCACTGGAACACGTACTATTTACACAACACTGACATCAGCCGCATTGCCTCTGTGAGGGCCAATGTTCGAAAGGTGATTTTTACATGCCGATACATATATATGTGTAGGTGTGTCCTTGTGTTGTTTGTTTCCAGTCCTCTGTGAAAACATGTGTTTGGCCAAAGTCATCTTTGTTGGGACACATGTGAGAGTTGGTGACAGGAAGGGCATCCTGCCATAGAAATTCTGCTTCAACAAATTCCATCTAATCCATACAAGCATGGAAAAATCAGCATTAGCATTTTGATAAGACATATATATATATAACATACATAAGAAATATGGGACGAGAATGCTTTTGGGTCCCAGAGAGGGAATACTTAGGGGATCTTCACAAAATTCTAAGGAACTGTGATTTGATATTTTTTGAGGTGGGGAAATAGTGGGCTAGTAGACAGTCATAGGACCCTCATCTTGACTCTCCAGGTCCCAGACTGATGTACCAATATATCAATGCACTGGCTGAACTTATAAGCTCTGTATATAACTTTATGCAACTATTTGCAAAAGCACAAACTTACAGAAACCCATCCCCATTGACTCCCACAAAGTAAAATGAATACAAATCATTATGTGTGCATGTGCAAATACATATGAATATGCATGAGTATGTGTATGTATATATGAGTGTGTGTGTGTGTGTATGTGTATGTGCATGCACATATGCACTTGCGTATGCTGTGTGCTAAAATGTATGTATGTATATTTAATTGATACAGATGTATATTTATTTACAAAAATACATCATTATATATTAATACATATATATATATGTGTGTGTGTGTGTGTGTGTGTGTGTGTCAATATATATATGTCAATAATGCTATACAAGCATACAAACATATCAACCAATGTACAAACATGACTACCTAAATATGCTTAAAAGATAATGCACCATCAGAATATTATATTAATATTTACCTTTAGGCTAATATACTAATGTTCTGTTCTGGCAATTTTCCATGGAACCCATATTATCCTATTCAGCAGGCTAAGCGTGTATGTAATATATACGTGTGTTTGTATGTACGTGCTTGTGTGAGTTTGTATACATACAGACATACATACATATATACATACATACATACATACATACATACACACGTGTATATATGTATGGAGGGATAAGATCAAAACAAGAAGTATCTAATATTTATAACACAAGAGATAAATTTAGACTCACAGAGACCATAACAACTTGATAGATGTGCGGGAGGCATAATGCTGCCTTTGCTTATTCAAAGGTAGATATTATTTACCAGAGAAGAAAAGACATATTTGCAAGATAGGTTTCCAAGAAATTGGTAATTTAGTAAATCTATTTACCTTGCCTAAACATTGTTCCCCATTATATTTAAAATCACTAATTTTGGAAGTAATGGGTCATCAAAACAGCAATTTCACGTCATCATCGTCATCGTTGTTGTCACCACCACCACCACCAATGTTGACAGGAAAAGTTGCAGTGCATATCTTTAACTTTTTGTTTGACCCCTGTACTTATTTTTAAAATCTGGTACTTATTTTATTAATTGCTTTATGCCAAACCACTAAGTTACAGGGATGTAAACAAACCAACAGTGGTTGTCAAGCAGTGGAAGAGAACAAAGACAAAGATGCATACATACACACATATACATATGAAGGGCTTCTATGTAGTTTCCAATCACTAAATTCATTCACAAGGCATTGGTCGACTTGAGGCTACAATAGAAGACACTTGCCCAAGGTGATGTATAGTGGAACTGAACCCAAAGCCATATGGTTGCAAAACAAGCTTATTAGCTAAACAACAGCCGCACCTGCATTATTAAGAAATACAAGTAACCCACCTTTTATGAATACGTGTGCCTTTCTATGTATAGAAACGGGTGGAAGGAACTCTGTGGAGTGTACTGTGTCTAAATAATCAGATGAGAAAAACAAAAAAACACAGTAAATTCTAGGAAACTGGTGAAAATCTGTATCATCAGTAAATAGATGGATAAATGAATAAAATAAATAAATAAATAGATAGATAAATGAGTAAATAAGTGAATAAATAAATAAAGGTAATAGATTTAATAAAATTCATTCGTGTATCCTCAGCAGAGATGAATTCTGACATTTAGAGCAGGGTCCTTTTAGGAATTTTATATCCTGCTCAAGTAGCACCAAGGAAGGAGAGTACAAATAGCATCACTATTGAAAAGTAAAAAAACCATTGTGTTTTCCACTTGACAGCGGAGGAAGGGAAAGTATATTTGTAGCATAAGCTCTATGCAAAATCATCATCATCATCATAATCATCATCCTCGTCGTCGTCATCATCGTCGTCGTAATCATCATCATCATCATCACCATCAATATTATTATTATTGAGTGAGAGAGCAGTGCATGCCATCAAAGTGACACTGGGATAAAATATACGAAGCCCAATATACCCATCATGACTACCCGTCTGATAAGGGTACACCAGGCACATGCATCACAACCATATGTACGTGACACGGTGATCTCATATCTCGCAGGTGGGGCCCAGTTAGAATTTTCTTCAGGTCGGGTAGCCCATCCCACTCAAACGGACCCTGAATAAGGTTTGTTTAAGGATGTTGAGCAAAACACCCATGTTTCCAAAGGTCAATTATTCAAACACCAAAGAATTCCTCTCCACACATGGCTATGATGCTCCCCCACTACTTCTGCTCGTGATCAGAGATGCACATATCGTCAGCCACCAAGGGACATGCTCAAATAGTCATGGTCAAACAACTGACAAGCAAATCTGTGGTATTTAGCAGAATATTTGTTGTAGCCCATCTTTTATACCAAGACAAAAAAAATGTACATGATAACACTTCCAACCAGATAAGATCAGAAGCCATGAGAGCCACTGCCTGGTACTGCAACCAGGCATTTATTATTATTATTACTATTCAGTAGTTTTATTTTTATAACGTGCTTTCACTTCACTACCGAGCGCAGCTCTGTGCGCCTTGGGTATGTGCTGTGGTTTGCTGTGGTGCTCTTATGTTTACTGTATTGAAAGTGTTTTGCGTAGAATGTGTGCAGTACCCAGTAGTGCAATTTTCTGTATGTTATATATATTTGTAAGTCCTGCTATTTTTGTTATGTATTTGTCTGAATATTATTATTATTATTATTATTATTATTATTATTATTATTATTACTATTATTATTACCTCG
>NC_068985.1:20425266-20428736 GCF_001194135.2 Octopus bimaculoides
GTATATGTATATATATAGTACAAATAGGTGAAAGAAGAGAAATTTGAAGAAAGCAAAGAAGAAATGCTGAAAGAAAAGCTAGTAGTGACTTAGTATTAAAGATAATTATTTTACTTTGCATTCTTAAGGTTTCTCATTACCTACTCAAATCTCTCCACCCTCCCCGCCTCTGTCTGTCTGTCTCTCTCTCTCTCTCTCTCTCTCTCTCTCTCTGTCTGTCTGTCTGTCTTTCTCCCTTCATAATATATACACAGAGTCTGTTGAAATGGTAGTACTAAACGCTATAGTGTTATGGCACGCACTTACTATAGTGTAATAGAAACAGCATTAACCTACTGTGCAGCAGCACTGCAGTAGGAAATGGTAAGCACAGAATAGAGGAATAAGTGGGGAGGGTGAGGAGGAAGGCAAGTTGATAATATAGCAAAATACATACAGATGAGAGGATGCATGTCCTCTCATCTGTATAGAATGCAAGGTATGTACATACATACACACACACACACACACACACACACACACACATACACACACTCATAAGGTATGAGTGTGTGTGAGGACATGTGTCCTCTCATGAGGATACAATAGGAGGTACATCTATATACGTATGTATGTATGTGTGTGTGTATTTGTGTGTGTGTGTGTGTGTGTGTGAGAAATACTGTGAAATGGCTGAAAATGCGGCAAATTTTTATATACATATATATATATGTTTGTTTTTTTGAGTAATTAAAACAAGTTTAACTTTTTGGTATAAGGAGAAAATAGTTTTAGACTTATGTTGTTGTATGTATGAAAATAAAATTATAAAAAATATGCTTTCACAGAGTATACATATATGTGTGTATGTGTGTGAATGTGCATGTGTATGTGTCTGTATATAGGTATATATATATATATATATACATATATATATATATATATATATATATATATATATATATATATATATATATATATATATATATAGAGAGAGAGAGAGAGATACATATGTATATATGCATGTATATGTATGTATGTACATATATATATATATATATATATAAAATATATCATTGTCATCATATATATGTCTATATATGTTATATGTGCATATGTGTATAAGTGCTTGTACATGCATATACACACACACCAGCACACATGTGCACACACACACACACACATACATACACACACTCACACACATACATGCACATGGAGTAGCTTGACAATAACTTCAAAGTTTTACCAATCAGTGGGGAATCTTCGAAGTTGCAGTCAGCCTTTTCATTGGAGAAATATATTTTATATTCTATAAATGTGCACGCATGCACACATGCACACACACACTTGTACAGACGCACACACACACTTGCACAGACGCACACACACACACATATTGAATGGCTTTTCAGGTAATATGTGAATGTCTTTATGAATAGTTATTCATAGAACACATACATTAATGCATACATATATACATATACATGTGTATATGTATATATACGTATATATACGTATATATATATATATATATATATATATATATATATATATATATATATATATACATATATATATATATACATATATATATATATCTGTTTATATATGTTTGTATCGATGTAAATGTGTGTATGTATGTATAAATATATGCGTGTACATGTGTATGTGTACGTGTGTGTTTGTGTATGTGCGTGTATATCTGTACATATATCTACACAGAGTGTTCCAAAAAGTTGTATACACGTATTGAATGATTGAGTCAGTGTTTATTGAAGTACATTTCATTTTCAAACTTTAATAGAATCTACGGATAGAATTTAATTTTTCTTTCTGAATGCCCCTCTTCAAACCGTTGACAATTCTGGTTTGGGAAATGCTGATAATGTGAAGCATCAGAATTGCAAACATCAAGAAATGTTTTGTTTGGTATTTCTGCAATGGCTGACCTCAGTTCATCAACCATTGGTGGCTTTGTTCTATAAACTTCATTTTTTAAGTATCCCCATAAAAATTGACTGAGACTGGTGAAAGGTCTGGTGAATGGGAGGGTATTCTATGAAACCTCTTCATCTAATTCACCTGTTTGACAAAATCTCGTAAAAGTAGGCCCTTATGACAGTATCGTGGTGCCCCATTTTGCTGGAAATAAGATTCCACATCTTCAAAGTTCACTTGAATATTTGGCAAAACAGACTCTTACAGGAAGTTCAGGTACAGGTGACAAGTCACAGTACCATTACAATAGAATGGTCCAATCCATCCTTTTGGTGATAAACCACACCTTACTGGAACTCCTCGTAAATCAACATGATGTTCTTCCCTAATATGCAGATTCCCCAGGCCACAGTAGGTGCAACTGTGACAGTTAATTGAGCCATTTAATTTAAATATAGTCTCATCATTTCAGATAACCTCTGTTGGGAAGTGTGCATCTGGTGTACATCTTACCAAATACCACTTGCAATCATGAAATATTCCAGGAATGTAACTTTTCCAATGATAGGACTTCAAAATGCAATAGATGTGTGTTTTTGAAATTTCTATCTCATGACTTACTTTTTGCACAAAATTTCTTGAAGTCTGGCAATACATTTATTGTATTCTTTCTTGCATTGTGAGACTCATTGATATCCATGATCATTTGAAATGTTACTTTAAAACATTATAAACAATTCAATCTGCTCCAAAGTTATCTCAATTTTGAGCAAATTCTCTCCTCAGCTGTCTTTGTACTTTGAATTCGTTGTCAGACTTCCAGTAGCACTTTAGAATAAATTTTCTTTATTCAAAGCTTAGTCTAACAATAATTAATTATTGGTTTCAGATTTTGACACAAGACCAGCAATTTGGGAGGAGGGGATAAGTGAATTACATCGACCCCAGTGGCTCAACTGGTACTTATTTTATAGACCCCCAAAAGGATGGCAGGCAAAGTCGACTTCAGCAGAATTTGAACTCAAAACATAAAGATGTATGAAATACCTCTAAGCATTTATCTGGCACAGTAATGATTCTGTCGGCTTGCCACATTTATAATAATAATAATGATAATAATAATAATAATAATAATAATAATAACAATAATAATAAATTGATGTATCAATACCAGCAGATGACAACGTTTCTCTAAAAGAAATGGAAAAACTTTCAAAATACAAAGACCTGGAAATAGAGATAACTCGAATGTGGAATCTAAAAACAGAAACAATTCCTATCATAGTAGGTGCCTTAGGTATAATAAAAAAATATTCAGACAAATACATAACAAAAACACCAGGACTTACAAATATATATAACATACAGAAAATTGCACTACTGGGTACTGCACACATTCTACGCAAAACACTTTCAATACAGTAAACATAAGAGCACCACAGCAAACCACAGCACATACCCAAGGCGCACAGAGCTGCGCTGGGTAGTGAAGTGAAAGCACGCTATAAAAATAAAACTACTGAATAATAATAATAATAATAATAATAAGG
>NC_068985.1:20429736-20430900 GCF_001194135.2 Octopus bimaculoides
ACATTTATAATAATAATAATGATAATAATAATAATAATAATAATAATAATAACAATAATAATAAATTGATGTATCAATACCAGCAGATGACAACGTTTCTCTAAAAGAAATGGAAAAACTTTCAAAATACAAAGACCTGGAAATAGAGATAACTCGAATGTGGAATCTAAAAACAGAAACAATTCCTATCATAGTAGGTGCCTTAGGTATAATAAAAAAATATTCAGACAAATACATAACAAAAACACCAGGACTTACAAATATATATAACATACAGAAAATTGCACTACTGGGTACTGCACACATTCTACGCAAAACACTTTCAATACAGTAAACATAAGAGCACCACAGCAAACCACAGCACATACCCAAGGCGCACAGAGCTGCGCTGGGTAGTGAAGTGAAAGCACGCTATAAAAATAAAACTACTGAATAATAATAATAATAATAATAATAAGGTAGCCTAATCGGTATGTAAGTATATACATGCAAAATACTTATTTTTATAATAATCATATCTCCTTATGATATACCTTATATAGTTTGTCATCAATATATAAATGGGAATTTATATCTATGGACACTATTACTTTTGGTGTATGTATGCGTACATGCATGCATGTATAGATATAGACATATACAGATGTATCTGTGTGCATACATGTGTATAAGTATATTTATGTGTGTGTGTGTGTGTTCAATTTTCTATCAAATATGTGAATCACACTAAGTATCAATATTTTGTTTCTGTTTTATCTGTTGATAGCAATATTTAGCAAGTGATTGCATTAGCTGGGAATTCCCAACTATCACTACACTTGTTGATGGACAACCTTGATATTCTCTGATCAGCAAGTTATTAAAAAAACAACCTGTTCTATTATGCCATTTGTCAGTTGCTTATATACATACAAACATAGATTTTTTAACGATTTCTTACCTCAGATATTTGGGTTTTGATGAGAAATTTATTGTGACTGCAGCTCAGATGGAATAAGAGTGAGAGGTATTTATATACCGTAAGATTTTGCTTGTGCTGATGCTTGTGTGCGTATATATATATGTAAGTGTGTTTTTGTACACTGCATACTCTCTCACACACACACACATCTATCTACCTCTCTCTCTCTCTCTCTCTCTCTCTCTCTCTCTCTCTCTCTCTCT
>NC_068985.1:20431027-20433667 GCF_001194135.2 Octopus bimaculoides
GATCTGAATTTTATATATATAGATAGATAGATAGATAGATAGATAGATAGATAGATATTATCTATATATATAAAATTCTTTGTCTCTCTGTTAGTCTTTCTGTCTGTTTGTCTGTATGTTCCCTATGCATTCTCAAATGGCTCCACCAAATCAAATCAAATTTTACAAGATAATAGTATCAGATCCCATGAGTGTTGACATGTAATATTTTTTTCATTTGGATTACAATAATATAACATTGGCACTGGTTTGGTATTGTGTGTCAAAAATAAAAGAATAACATCTATATAGCAACGTGATATAATATTGTTTCACTTTTATTCTTTCCCTTTTAATTCTAATGTGATAACACTACGATCATATGAATAATCTATCTCCTAATGTGAACAATATTATGCATTGGGAACTTTCCAGCTTTATGGCCTTAACAGAAGAATGGTGTGTCAGTGTATGCCATCAAAGAAAAGACATACTCTCTCCAGAAACAAGTATAAAGCAAGGAGGATTGTAGAAAACCAAAGGCAAGAGTCTTAAGACAGAAGGGAGATGAAACTTTCTCCAGATCATCAAATGCATGCTGCAGGATGTCAAATGGAGTCTCAATAGAGAAGGGAGATGAGACTTTCTCAATGATCTTCTTTCATTTTCCATCTACTAAATCCACTAACAAGGCTTTGATCTGCTTGAGGCTATAGTAGAAGATACTTGCTCAAGGTGCCATGCAGCAGGACTGAACCCCAAATCATGCAGTTGGGAACCCCAAAACAAGCTTCTTACCACACACCCATGCCACAGCATTTGACTTTTCTATCAAAAGAACAAAAGATTAGTTTTTAAACTAATAATTACATTCTATTATTTATCACCTAATTTGTTTCAAGATTCACCATTCAAAAAAAGAATTATTTCATCTTGGAGTTTCTCAATTCCAGTGACATCAACATCTAAAGTTTCCAAAATGGAGAGAAGGATTGCTTTGGTCATGTTTACAGGAGATGTGAGTTTGAGAGCCATGGGCAACTTTCAACATCTATTTAAGGGGTTTTTAACCTACTTTTTACACCCCATTATAACTTCATTTTGATCAAGATTCACCAGTCCTAAAAATAATTATGCATGCATACATACATACATACATACATACATACATATCAGAAATAAAGAATGAACAAGCAAAACATATGGTATTACTTTACAGCATGTAATTTATAATTCAAATATAATTACAGAATTGTTAGAGTAAATAAAGGATTAAGATGGTATGCATAAAGCCTTTTACAGTTGTCTGTAGAATAGCTGTACAACTG
Source organism: Octopus bimaculoides (assembly GCF_001194135.2). NCBI lineage: Eukaryota > Metazoa > Mollusca > Cephalopoda > Octopoda > Octopodidae > Octopus > Octopus bimaculoides. The sequence goes on from NC_068985.1 coordinate 20,432,335, forward strand.
GTGCATATGATACATATCTCATTGAGCAACAATTTCCATATAAAACCAATTATTTCATCTTCAGAGAGGAAGGATTAAAGAATATCCTTAATAAATGATATTAGTAGTTACCAGATTCATTGTCGAAGAATTAAAGAATATCATTACTAAAAGGTATTATTTCTAATATCATGTAAGGATATTCCTTAGTCCTTCATCTATGAAGATGGAATAGTTGGCTTTTATATAGAAATCTTTGTACAATGAGATATGGACTGTATGCGCAGCTATTCTAGAAACAGTTGTAAGGCACTTTATGCATAACTTATTAATCCTTTATTTATTCTACAATTATGTTTGAATTATAAATTGCATGCTGTAAAGTGATACATGTTTTGCTCGTTCATTCTTTCTCTTTAATATCTGGAGTCTGGTGCAGCTCCCAAGCTTGCCAGCTCTGATCAAACCATCTAACTCATGCCAGCATGGACAACGGACGTTAAATGATGATGATGTAATGTCTATATATATATGACTAAAACAAAATAAGCCTGATATACTGAATGGGTAGTTGTATTTTTTCTTGTAAAAGGAAGCGAATAAGCAAGTGTAAAAGAAGAAGGAGGCAAGTTAAGAAGGAAAATGAGCAAAGAAAGAGAAGAAAAATGAAACCCAAATCAACATGTATGTCACTTGTATGAGATAGTAAAAAATGAGTAAAAGTCAATGAGGGCAATTCAAATGCATGACAACATTCACTGGATGTTGAATGAAATGACAAATTTGAGTCGTAAATCTACAATTATAATTCAACATAAATGTGCATCTAGCTTACCAGTAGAATGCACAAACATTAAAAATAATGGCTGATACCAGGAAAAACGGCTAAAAATGGCCTAATTTCCATTCCATTGAAAATAATATGGTATGAATATTTGGATTATGTTCCTGAGCTTGGAAAACTCTTTGATCTGCCAAAAAGTGGTGAATCTACCTAAAGTGGCATATTGATGTTGAAATAGTGAGTTGACAGAGTTGTTAGAGTGTTGAAAAAAAGCATAAAAAATGTATTGTTTTGTATATCTGGGCTCTGAGTTCAAATCCAGCTGGAGTCATTTTTCTCTTTTATTCTTTCAAAGTTGATGTAGGCTATAAGAACTGTAAGAAAGTTGGACCAGATGCCTTGTGACATGTTCTAGCTCTTTGTACTCTAAGTTCAAATCCTGTCATGGCTTACTTGGGTGGTAAACTTAATCTATCTCTTAGCTTAACACCCCTACCTGTTCATTGGGTGCCTTCAGCTGAGTCCACTCTGTCATCCCCTAGTTTACCACCATCATGTGTCACCATGGGT
>NC_068985.1:20433816-20446543 GCF_001194135.2 Octopus bimaculoides
CAGATTCTAATTTGCTGCAAACTTCTGGGCCAGATTTCTCATCTCAAGATTCCTTTCTCCCTCCTATGTCCTCACTAGTCTCAAAGACCCTGTAACAGATTAGTCACTGCCTTTCCACCAAATTCTTTTCTTTGAGCCTTAGGACTCATGCCAGTTACCTCATTTCCATGGTGTATAATTGACCAAGAATTACGACAATCCCCCTGAATGGCGTTCAGGCCAACAATTTTGACAGGAGGGGACAAATTAATAACATCAACTGCACTACTTGACTGATAGTTTAAATATAAATATATAAATATATACACACATATATATATATATTGTTGTCTGATTTTCTGTGAAGTTATATATGAAAACAATTTAACTCTTCAGCATTCAGGTTAGTTTGCCAAATTTTGTGCTTATTTATTCACATCATTTTGAATTAATGATGCATTATCTCACAGCTTGAAATTTTGACGATGTGATTGTCTATTTTTAGAATAACATTGTATAGCAGGTGTGAGAGGCTGGATCTCACCAGTTTCGCCATAGAACAGAATATTTGGGTTGGAGATGGATGGTTTAAATGCCAAAGGGTTAACATTAAGCTGAAAGATTAGTCAATGCTATTGGTAGAATACATTTTTATCAATCTGAAGACAGTTGATAAGCAAAACCTTAGTAGTTACTGTCAGCTTTATTCTTGTAACCATTATTATGCCTGAGAGAGAGTGGGGGGAGAGCGATGGAGAGGGAGAGAGAGAGAGAGAGAAAGAGGGAGAGAGAGAGAGAGAAAGAGGGAGAGAGAGAGAGAGAGAGAAAGAGGGAGAGACAGGCAGACAGACAGTATGTAGTATTCCCAAAATAGACCATTATAGCAATTTTGCTGCTTAATCTGCATTCATGCCACCATTCATGTATACATCTCAAGACAGTTTTCTTGAAGAAACATTTTAATGACTATTTTAGAAAGTAAAATTCATTACATAAACATTAACACTCTGAAGTAAGATTACTTCTTTTGAGATGTAAACATTCATGAGTTTTAAAAGTCCCCTCTACAACTGCTTGACAACCGATGCTTTGCTATAGGTGCAGTCATGGCTGTGGGGTTCAGAAACTCATTTTGCAGCCATGTGGTTTCAGGGTCAGTCCTTCTGCATGGCATCTTGGGCAAGTTACTGCTACTATAGCCCTGGGAATTAATGTATGATTAACTCAAAACATTGTGAATAAATAAGCATTACATTTGGAAGAATAATCTGAACACTAAAGAGTTAAATTGTTTTCATTTATAACTTCAAAGAAAATCAGACCAGTGCCACTGGACTGGCTCCTGTGCAGGTGGCATGTAAAATACACCATTTTGAGTGTAGCTGTTGCCAGTTCCGTCTGACTGGCCTTTGTGTCAGTGGCACATAAAAGCACCCTCTACACTCTCAGAGTGGTTGGCATTAGGAAGGGCATCCAGCTGTAGAAACTCTGCCAAATCAGATTGGAGCCTGGTGCAGCCATCTAGTTCACCAGTCCTCAGTCAAATCGTCCAATCCATGCTAGCATGGAAAGCGGACGTTAAACAATGATGATGATGATGATGATATATATATTTATAAAATGCTGAGTCTCACAGAGGTGACGACAAAAAGTGAAAGTGTAGTTGTGGCCTGTGTCAGTGACATGTAAAAGCTCCCAGGCCATTGACATGTAAAAGGCACCCACTACACTCTCTTCTGAGTAGATTTGGTAAATGAAAATTGTGTGGAATCCCGTCATGTGTGTGTGTGTTTGTGTTTGTCCTTTCCACATCGCTTGACAACCAGTGTTGATTTGTTTAGCTGTTCCTCAAAAGCGCCCAATACAATAAACATCAGACTTTAAAAGAATAAACACTGGGGTTCACATTAAAAAAAATTGAGAGGGGTTCTACTAAACCCTTCTAGGTTATGGTCCAGCATAGCTGCAGTCTAATGACCGAAACAAGTAAAAGGTAAAGATAAAACAAACCATAATGATTTTTGTCATTTGACCTGTATGTCTCAACCGTTTTCTTATTAATCCCATGTGTAAATTAAGCAACTGTTTTAACGAATAGCTTAAAGAATTATGTAACTATTAACCCTCTTAAGTGACTACTAAGTAAATATATGTATTTACAAATTATCTTGAAGAACATAATTAATTACGAGAACATTGACTCTCTGAAGTGACAATTTTAAACTAATAATAATCACATGTTGTAGCTACTTCACAACCTTCATTTGTGTTCTACTCATTTGATTGTTATAAATGTGTTAACTAAGTATTTAATCCATCCATTTGTTATTTTAATTGACTGTCCTGTCCTCTACATTATTTATTGTGTTAAACTTCTCACCTGAACCACTATCTTATACTTCAGCAATATTTCCTCTCAATTTCTTCCTTTTTCATTAACTTCACACCTTATCTTGATCCAGATTATTTGCTGTGTGCTAGTATCAGCCAATGGATAACAAATAGTTATGTGAACAGTGAGCTGTGAGAATCACAATAATAGCTTACATATTTATTTTTAATATATTTATTTTTAATATATAGGCGCAGGAGTGGCTGTGTGGTAAGTAGCTTGCTTACCAACCACATGGTTCCGGGTTCAGTCCCACTGTGTGGCACCTTGGGCAAGTGTCTTCTAGTATGGCCTAGGGCTGACCAAAGCCTGTGAGTGGATTTGGTAGATGGAAACTGAAAGAAGCCCATTGTATATATGTATATATATATATATATATATATGTATGCGTGCATATATGTTTTGTGTGTCTGTGTTTGTCCCCCGAACATCGCTTGACAACTGATGCTGGTGTGTTTGCATCCCTGTAACTTAGCGGTTCAGCATAAGATTAGTTATTATATTTTTTAAATTTTTCACTTTGTTTCATGATTGGCAAATTTATTTTGATGATGTTAAAAATGTTTTGGTGATGCAGATTGTGTGTTACTAGAAATGGTATTATGTTCCATTGATGGGTTTGTCTTTCTCGTGTTGCCCTAAGTTGTTCTATAGGTATCTCTTTTGCTCATTGTATGCTATTTTCTATAAGTAGGAGAAGGTATTTTTGCTTGAGCAGAAATCCTTTGAGTTCTGTCAGTCGTATATTCCTGGTATTTGGATCATCTACTATAGTATAAATATAATAATAATGATTTCAAATTTTGGCACAAGGCCAGTAATTCTGGGGAGGGGATAAGTCGATTACATTGACCCCAGTGTTCAACAGGTAGTTAGTTTATTGACCCCAAAAGGATGGAAGGCAAAGTCACCCTCAGCAGCATTTGAACACAGAACATAAAGATAGCCAAAATGTTGCTAAGCATTTCGTCCAGCATGCTAACAACTCTGTCACCTCACCACTGTAATAATAATAATAATAATAATAATAATAATAATAATAATAATAATAATAACAATAACAATAATAATGATGATGATGATGATGATGATGATGATGATGATGATGATGATGATGATGATGATGATGATAATTTATTCTTGTAGAAGATTTTAAAAAAATATTTCACTCTTAATTCAAATGCTTCCATTATACAACTCACTTTCTCTTTGCCCCTTTCTCTTTCTCTCTCTCTCTCTCTCTCTCAATGAAATTTAACTGTTCAGCATACATATGTCTAGAACACTTTTATGTAACGTTTACTTTTCTGTCTTTCACTCTTGAGTAGATTTGTTTCTTGAAATGTTGTTTATATGTGAGAATCTAATAGAATATACTATTTCCTTCCACTTGATTTATATGTAAATGTATGCATACATGTATAAATATAAAAGTATTTATGTATGTAGTATGTATGTATGTATGTGTGCGGGGGGTGGGGGACAAATAAAAAGTAATTCCATAAATTAGATCTACATTAGACTTGAATGAATGCCCTGCATTATCTAACATATTCCTTGAAATGTGAAATATAGTTAGATACTGAGAAACTGTCTTGTGTAAACACTACTTATCACCATTGCCAGCACTGTGGCTCTCATTATCCTCATCATTCTTAAATTCACCGAGATTAAACCATCCTCATCACCAAATTTTGTTGATGAGTTTTATACTATATTTCTTGAACTTCTTTGTAGTGATTCTCAGTTACAAGATCTGGCAAACACTGGAAAGGCTGTACTTTGCTGAAGAGATCTCATAAGGTTAAAACTTGTCAGAAATTCCTGTTGTACTTACCAAAGATTATATCAAATTAACATTAGTCCCGAAGCTAATGTTTTCATTTCCTTGTAGCATGAGTAATTCTAATGATTCTTAATTGTAATTTCAATGTTATAAGCCCTTTATCTTGACCAGATTTAATTAATGTGAGAAACCTATGTTGTCTTCCTATCATTTAGCATTCTCATCATCAATCTCTGGGCATTACTGCTTTGACTCCTTGGACTCAAGGGGGACAATTACTCTGTTTCCATAGTGTACTCAAGGAGCCAAGTGCACCTTGATAAATGCTTTCTATTATAGCCGATCGATGCCTTGCAAGGGAAACATTTGGTAGACAGAAACTGAGGAGCTTGTTGAATATACATACATACATACATACATACATACATACATACATACATTATAATGAAATCCGTCGGGAGGATAATCCTGAGGACAAAACAATAAGAACCCACAATATGATACAAGCCACTACCACTAATAATAAAAAGGAATACTGGTGGAATGTACCAGTGAAGACCCCAATAAGATCTAAGCACAACAGACCTGATATGATGATTTGGGATAGAGGAGAAAAACTGTGCACAGTTGTGTAAATTAGCTGCCCAGCGGATGTTAACATAAAGCTGAAGATCAGTGAAAAAGAGAATATCTACCCTGAACTATTGAGAAATCTGCAGTTACTCTATCCAGATTGCAAGTTCAGGTTTATACCTGTAATTACTGTGGCCCTGGGATTCAATATTTGAGCGAGGTCGTTGCCAGTGCCACTGGACTGGCTCCTGTGCAGGTGGCACATAAAATACACCATTTTGAGCGTGGCCGTTGCCAGTACCGCCTGACTGGCTCTCATGCCGGTGGCACGTAAAAGTACCTACTACACTCTCAGAGTGGTTGGCGTTAGGAAAGGCATCCAGCTGTAGGAACTCTGCCAAATCAGATTGGAGCCTGGTGTAGCCTTCTGGTTCACCAGTCCTCAGTCAAATCGTCCAACCCATGCTAGCATGGAAAGCGGATGTTAAACGAAGATGATGATCATAATGACATACTTACGTTCATACATATGTACAAGCATACATACATACATGCATACATACAAACAAACAAAAATACCCTATTGTTGATGTTGAAATTTCAATCAAGGAGCCTTGGATCTAGGTTAGAAACTGGCTCTTTCTCTGTTAGCAAGATATATTGAAAGAAAACTGAACAATGACATACATACATACATACATACATACATGCATACATGCATGCATGCATGCATACATACATATATACATACATGTTTTATCAAATCTTCTGTATGATGAATCAGAAGCTGTTAGTAACGAGACTAATTCGCTGAACATGTAGCAACTGTACTAACATGAGGTCTTTTCCAGAAGCTACTGGCTATTTTATGTAATACACATATAGTGATTCATAATTATGCATCATTATGACAAACTTTTATTCATGTATCTATACATACATACGTACACAAAACAACTTGTTTGTGGTAACTCCAAGGTGCACTAGAAATTGGGTGCCAATCTCTAGTCTTATGACATAAATCAGAAAAGGTATAAATGAATACCAGGATAAAACACCAGTCTATCTTTTGAAATGGTTTTTGAGAATGTTGTGTCTCTGTTTCCAACAGGTTGGTGAATGGAAATATCTACAATTAAGTGTGCTCTTCAAATACACAATGGAACGCATGCATGAATTTTATATTCATATTCTTGTGTGCGGTGGTGGGGCGAACGTAGCACAACTGAATGGTCAAAAAGTTTGTTACATTAAGGATACATGCATCTGTGAAATCTCAGCCTACTTATAAATACATGCTATTTGCACGTAGGTGTTTGAGTTGATCACCAACTGAATAATCATTTTTGAGACCATTGAAGATCTGCTTACTTACTTATGTATGTGAGTGTGCATATGCATATATATGTATATGCATTTATCTCAGTACATGTTTGTGTGTATGTGTGTGTGTGTGTGTGCACATACATGTGTGCATGTGTGTATTCTTTAGGACAGCAAAAACTGGACAAGACAAAAGCTGAATAAAAGAAATGCTACAAGAAATGTATATAAAAACAATAGTGGATTAAATATCTAAAGCTCTGAAATGAGTTGTATTCAGTGCGATGACAAATTTTAGAACTTTTAACCTCATCTTTAAAAATATAACATCTTCTAGAATTTCCATCTAGATTATGCTTTGGTCAGTTTGAATTCTATCTTTGACATAGCAGATAAGAGTGTTATTACTTTCAGTTTAGTATTAAAGATTTTTACTTTCTGTTGAAGCTGGTACAAGTAACATATCCAGGAATACAACATCTGATGACAACCAGAGATCTAACAAACTGAAAAATAGAGTAGATATAAATATAAGCAAAAATTTCCATCTCTAAAAATGAGGTCAACTAGTTGTTGGCACTCCGTCACTTACGACGTCAAGAGTTCCACTTGATCCGATCAACGGAACAGCCTGCTCGTGAAATTAACGTGCAAGTGGCTGAGCACTCCACAGACACGTGTACCCTTAACGTAGTTCTCGGGGATATTCAGCATGACACAGTGTGACAAGGCTGACCCTTTGAATTACAGGTACAACAGAAACAGGAAGTAAGAGTGAGAGAAAGTTGTGGTGGAAGAGTACAGCAGGGTTCGTCACTATCCCCTGCTGGAGCCTCATGGAGCTTTAGGTGTTTTTGCTCAAGATCAGTCCCATTGTGTGGAATCTTGGACAAGTGCCATCTACAATTGACTCAAGCCAGCCAAAGCCTTGTGAATGGATTGGGTTGATGGAAACTAAAAGAAGCCTCTCATATATGTATATATACGTGCATATGTGTGTGTGAGTTTGCGTCATCACATATTTATTGTAAATGAGCATATATATATATATATATATATATATATATATATATTTATATATGGATGGATGTATGGATGTATGTATGCATGTATGTAAGTGCCACTCACTTAATGTGGATGGCATTAGTGGAAGAGGTTGACCCAGAATTACTTGTGATAAGTGATATTCATGAAAATACACTCATCTCAGTAAACCTGAGGTTCTGTAAGCACAGTACACATACATACATACAGACGTGTGTCTGTGTGTATTTGTGTGTGTGTATGTGTGTGTGTGTGTGTGTGTGCGCGCACGTGTGCATGTGTGTGCGTGTGTGTGTGCGTGCGAATGTACAACTGGGCCCATCACTAAATTTTCTCCTCAAGCCATCACCAACCATCACCAACCATCACCAACCATCTCTCAAACTACAGTATTCTGTTACAACAATTAAAAGTGAGCAGAATTGTATACCTTACCAAATTTTCTCTAATACCACTTACCTTTCTCACTACCCAAAACCATTTTGCTTGGTATTGATCCCTCATTCTCAATACTGTCCCTCTTCATCCACATTTTACATTGATCACTCTTCGGTGACACTATATTATCTCTCCTCTACTGCCATACATCTCTCATTTTTCCTATGTACTATGCCTGCCTCTCGCCCTCACACTCTTGCAACCTACCCATATCTTTTTAACCTAATTTTTGAAAAAAAGGGTTACTTATACATGTTAAAAGATGGTAATATCCATAGTTTTAGCCTTGGCAGGCATGACCTACTTTGCCTTTACAGAGTCAAAAAAAAAAATGCTTTTCTACAATGCAGATATATAGATAGAAAAAGAAGTGAATGTTTCACTGCCATGTAGCATAGCTTTTTGCACACAGGCATCAGACAATCTGCCTTTTACTCTGAGAGAGAGGCCCTTTGTTGCCAGCAGAGGTAGGAGCTCTCTGAACTTTGCCCAGCCTAATCCTATTCTCACAGTGAGAATTTAAATTTCAGGTAAAGACTGTGTTTAGATGCAATATAAAAAATACTAGAAAATAAATGTCTTAAATATTTATTAATACAAAGAAAAAAATATACTTAGTAACGTAATGATATTAGATGAATGGAAACTGAAGCTGAGAGAAAATGTCATTGATGTTTTTTTTATCAAAGCAAAGAGCAGAAGATGCCTTAGAAATTGTAATTAGGACAAAGAGAATGAAAACTAACAGAAAAAATATATTGTAAATGTGACAAGCTACAGGGAATATTTTTTGTGATACCTATCATAAATACTTACTTTGAAAAGCAATATTGGATCTTTAGATTAATATCATCGTCATTTAATATCCGTTGTTCATGCTAGCATGGGCGAACAGTTTGACTAGGGCTGGTAAGCTGGAAGGCTGCACCAGACTCCAGTCTGATCTGTCATGGTTTTCACGGCCGGATGTCCTTCTTAATGCCAACCACTCCAAGAGTGTAACGAGTGCTTTTATGTGCCACTGGCATGGGTACCATTTGCATGACACCAGTATCTGCCATGACTGAAATTTTACTTGGCCTGATAGGTCTTCTCAAGCATGACATAATGCCAAAGGTCTCAGTCATTGCTCCTGTGAGGCCCATCACTCAAAAGGAGCATTTCACATGTCACCAGCATCAGCCACTTTGCCTCTGTGAGACCCAACACTCAAAAGGTGGCTTTTATGTGCCACCAGTACAGGTGCCAGTTACGTGACACCAGCATCAGCCATGACTGCAATTTCACTTGGCTTTATGGGTCTTCTCAAGCGCAGCATATTGCCAAAGGTCTTGATCACTAAGTCATTGCCTCTGTGAGGCCCAAAGCTCAAAGATCATGCTTTACCACCTCATCCCATGTCTTCTTGGGTCCATCTCTATCACATGTTCCCTCCACAGTTAGAAATTGACACTTCTTTACCAATGTCCTTCAGTATATGCACTACATGACCATACCATCACAGTCATCTCTCTTGCACACCACATCTGATACCTTTTATGCCTAACTTTTCTCTCAAGATGCTTATACTCTGTCAAACATGCACACTGACATTGCACATCCAGCGAAGCATACTGGCTTCGTTTCTTTCAAGCCTATGCATGTCCTTGGCTGCCATAGCCCATGTTTCACTGCCATGTAGCATAGCTGTTCACACACAGGCATCATACAATCTGCCTTTCACTCTGAGGAAGAGACCCTTTGCTACCAGCAGAGGTAGGAGCTCTCTGAACTTTGCCCAGCCTAATCTCATTCTCACAGCTATGCTCTTGGAGCATCCATCTCCAATATGAACTTGGTCATTTAGATAATGGAAGCTATCTACTACCTCTAGCTTACCCACCTGGCAGTTAATGGAGTCTATTTCTGTATATTTTCAGTATTTATTGTACCTGTGCATCTTCCACACACAAAAGCTATTTTCCCTGTTAACATTCTTCTGATATTGCTACACCTCTTATGTGTTCAATTCTAGACCTTTCTTCCATACCTGAAACTACTTCTCTAGTTCTGGTAGCGATTCAGCTATAAGAACATGGTCATCACAATTCCAAAAGTTTAGTTAACCCACATTATTTTGCACATTTTTACCTGTTTTGTACATAGCTCATGTAAAATAGATTGACAGAAATCCAACTCAAGAAATTTTACACATTTTATGGGAAAACATTGATGAATTAATTGAATATTTCCATACAACTTGGAAGTAAAGATGTCTCAGTTAACACATATGTAGTAAAGAAATGCAAGCACCTGCTCTCTCATTCATTGTAATGTATTGTAATAACAGAACACATTGCAATACTATTGAAATGTGATTTTACTTTCATTTCATTAATAATTAATGAAAGCTAGACAGGCACTGCTTAAGAGTCTTGTCAGTCCTCTCAGAGTTGGTGGAATTCGTTTTCAATAGGTTGATGTCTATATGACAAAGATGGGTTGAGAGGGATTTTGGAACTCTAGAAAGCAATGACTCAGTCAGGTATGAGACTTGACACAAGAGGGTTGTTGAGATGAGGAGTGTGTACATCAAATCAGGTGGGCCTTGATGGAGAGGAAAAGCAGAGTATCATGTAGTATAGTGATAACAGAGAATGTAAAGATAAGAAATTGTATACTTGTCATTACATTAGTGAGTCTGTGATCAGAAAAATTATCTTGTTTTGGATATGGTCTAGAATGTCTGTGCATGTACCAGCAACACTATACCATATATATGTTAGTGGTACTTCAATGTGAAGGCACATGGCTCAGTGGTTAGAGTGTCGAGCTTCCGATCATAAGGTTGTAAGTTCATTTCCTGGACCAGGTTGCGTATTTTGTTTTTGAGCAAGACGCTTTATTTCACGTTGCTCCAGTTTACTCAGCTGTAGAAATGAGTTGCAACATCACTGGTGCCAAGCTGTATTGGCCTTTGCCTTTCCCTTGGATAACACTGGTGGCATGGAAAGGGGAGGCTGGTATGCATGGGTGACTGCTAGTCTTCCATAAACAACCTTGCCTGGACTTGTGCCTCGGAGGGGAACTTTCTAGGTGCAATCCCATGGTCATTCATGACCAAAGGGTTTTGTACTTCAATGTAGGTCACATGAGATTTGTAGAGGGAAGTAATGGGTTAGTGCTTCTGGACTAGAGTAACTAAAAGTCATTGTTCTTGATGTTTAGTGGAGAGATTTTAGAGTTAAGTACTGTGCATTCTATGGAAGTGTAGTCACTACTTTTCATAAAAATGCTGGAATATGCTGGTAGAAGGGATTGTGGTTCAATTAAAATCCAGGATGTTGGTGCAGAAGGAAAATTACCCTGTGGATTGATTATCGTTTTGTTTGACTTATTTGAGGTTTTGACTATGAATATTTTGGTAAGAAGGATAAGATGAAACTCTCGCTGATAACTTACTACAAGCCATTATGGCAGAAGTCTTTGAGAGTAGCCTGATTGGAAGTCAGTGGACTCAGACCAGCCACTACTAAAAGTCCTATGTTTGATTAGGGAACCAATTACCACTGGGGAAAACAAAATGTAGGGTTGTGTCGACAGAAAACACCTCTGAAGTATTATCCACAAGTTAAGATCCCCTTGTTGTCTGGCAGAAAAATCTGCTTCCACTGATACCTTCTCACAATTGGTGACCCTACATAAAGGAAAGTGTAGCTAGATGTTGCACTTCAAAAGGCAGTGTTTGAGGGTCTTTCTTTGTGCACTTTCAATTTTACTGAAAGCACCCATTGGTCAGGAAGGGTGTTAAATTGGGAAGGAAGCTTGTTCAGCAATGAAATAAAACTGTAAAAAGCGATCTTATATTATGAAATAATGAATTTTTGATGTCTTTTTTCATTTTATCATTAATGGTGAGATGGAATAAGAAATAAAATTTGACTCCAGGCTAATCTAAGATCTCTAATCTTCTTTAATTTGTGCCATGAAAGGATATACAATTCTTTCAAATTTTGAATAAGAAGCAGTTCTATGCTGTAAACATTACCAATATCACACACATAATACTGTGTGTTGTTAAACGCTTTTAGGTTGCAGTATTTTGTCCAGGAAAAGTCCCTTTAATGATGAATATGTTAACACACTATGCCTTTAAAGGGAGTTTCCTTGGTTGAGATATCACTGCTTAAAAGCATTTAACAACCAACACGCATAAATTAAGTATGTGACATCGATAATATAATTCAATATACAATTAGATGGGAAGCAATGATTACTAGAGGCTACATACGCATGCCTATTAATTATATTTAATTACATATATGTATGTATTGATCCAAACATACATGCATACATACACACATACACAAATACATGCATAAAGATAAAGATCAGTGACAAAGGAAATACCTACACTGAACTATTGAGAAATTTATAGTTATTCTACCCTGATTACCTGTACTTATTGAGGCACTGGGATATATAGCAAACTGCTTATGCACCAATCTTGAGAAATTAGGCTTCTCAAAACCAGAAAGGAGAAAGCTAATTTGAAAATTACTGATTCAAGCCATCAATGGAACTGTAAAGATTTGTGAAATTTGTAAAAGGAGTTTAACATTGAAGTATATATGTGTATGTCTAAACATGCAACTATATGCATGAGAGTACATACATAAAGCAAAACATTCAAACCTGCACATGCACAGACTTCAAATACTGCAAACTTACACACATACATACACAAATAGCTTGTTGGTGTTCAAATTCAAATAAAGGAGCCTTGAATGTAGATTAGAAACCGAGTCTTTCTCTATTGGCGAGAAATCTTAAAATAAAAGTGAATAATATGCATCGACCTTAGAGTCAACATAGCTAAAACCAAAATCCTAATAAGTAGGAAGGTAGATAAAACACAAACCCCTTCAGGTAGATGGCCCTGCTCAGTATGTAGAAAAGGAGTAGGTAGTAACTCTATAAGATGTACCCGGTGCAAGCTATGGACACATAAGAGGTGCAGCAACATCAAAGGCAGGTTAACTAGCAAGTTAGTTTTTGTTTGTGGCAGATGTTCAGGTGCAATAAAGACTGCAAACAAACAGGAAACAACTTCTATCTCATTCCAGGGTGAAAAACTAGAGGTAGTCGATAGCTTCCGCTATCTGGGCGACCAAGTTAGTAGTGGGGGTGGGTGCGCTGAAAGTGTAGCTGCT
>NC_068985.1:20447369-20449830 GCF_001194135.2 Octopus bimaculoides
GACACGTAAAAGCACCCACTACACTCTCTGAGTGGTTGGTGTTAGGAAGGGCATCCAGCTGTAGAAACTCTGCCAAATCAGACTGGAGCCTGGTGTTGCCATCCGGTTTCACCAGTCCTCAGTCAAATCGTCCAACCCATGCTAGCATGGAAAGCGGACGTTAAACGATGATGATGATGATGATGATGATTTCTAAACTACACATTTTAGCCTAAGTGGGTATTCTAACTACAAAACTACTTTGAATGATATTTATATTGATTACTCTAATTTTCCAAAATTCTAGCGTGGCCGTTGCCTGAAGCATGGCCACTGCCAGTACCGCCTGACTGGCCTTCGTGCCGGTGGCACGTAAAAGCGCCCACTACACTCTCAGAGTGGTTGGCGTTAGGAAGGGCATCCAGCTGTAGAAACTCTGCCAAATCAGATTGGAGCCTGGTGTAGCCACCTGGTCCACCAGTCCTCAGTCAAATCGTCCAACCCATGCTAGCATGGAAAGCGGACATTAAACGATGATGATGATGATTTTACTGTCAAAAAGTAAACATTATAATTGACAATCTAATGAAAGAACACAAAGGATTTTAAATATTTTAAAAGTATGAGTTAAAACTGTTAAAGTTGTTGATGCTGAGTCTTAAGCATCAAGTAGACTCATGAGCAAAGGCATTCTATTAATCTCTAATTTCCATTTTCCATGCTGGCATGGGTTGGACAGCTTGACAGAAACTGGTAAGGCCAGGGTCCACACCAGGTTCCGTAGCCTGCTTTAGCTTGGTTTCTACAGCTGGATGTTCTTCCACTTTACAGAGTGTACTGGGTGCCTTTTACGTGGCACAATCATCAGAGCTTTTCATGTGCCACCTTGGTTCTTCTAGGCTCTCAGTTCTGCTGTGGTGGCAGGTCTTCTTGAGTACAGCAATGTGCCACATGTCTCAGTCCTCAGTCATCTCCTTCATATAAGGCTTAGTGTTTTGAGATCAGTATATTAAATGAATAATAAGAACTGTTAACTGTTTTCTACCACACTTTTGGCCATCTTGAGGATGTTTTCTATCTTGATAGGTATCGTATTAGTATTGTATTTCATGTCATTATGATTATCAAAATTGATGACTGACATGAGTGTGTCTGCTGAAAAATTCTTGGATAAAAGTGTTATTTTATTGGTAAATCTAAATTACTGCAATTCAAATAGGTCAAGCAAAATGTTACTATGAATTGAAAGTAGGGTGTATCCATACAATAAACAAAGAAAATCCTATGTAACACCAATGAAATCAATACTTACGAAAATGGATGAAAAAATTGTATGACGACGAATATGTATAAGTTTTTACTGGTTGAACCAACATACTTAACAATGGAAAAGTGGGTAATACAGCGCTGAGCTGACATCATTATATCACAAGCTAATTACTCGTCAACTAATGTATTTGATGGCATTAAAGACAAATGGGTTTATTAGGTGCACAACAATTTGAGCAGTTTATATATGTAAGTAAAAAAGTTTATAGTGCTTACAGGAGGCCCAGTTTCATACATAAGACCTGGAGTGAATATTTTGAGAGGTCTTTTGGGAAAAAAAATGCATCTTATATATGGTAATTTGCGACACTGTCCAGCACTTTTTGTTTAACCATAATATATTGCTGGTATTTATTTTATTGACTTGTAAGAAAAGAAAGACACAATAAGTTTTAAGACTTGCTCTCTGAAATTTGAAGCTTCGTAGTTAACATTATGCATTATACTGTCTTGCTTTCTAATCTGAATAAAATGCAACCCTTTTTAGTAAAGTTTATAACTTGGTTTCTTGTGTGTGTGTGTTGTGTGTGTGTATGCACATGTATGGTCGATGTTTGCTTCCCAGTCACATGGGTTTGGGTTCAGTCTCACCGTGTAGCGTCTTAGGCAAGTGTCAGTTACTCTGATTTTGTGCCAACCAAAGCCTTGTTAGTAAGTTAAAAGTTCCTGACTTTAAGGGTACTGTAAAAGACCTGGTTGGTGGCCCAACCGCCCAAGTTCTTATACAAAGCTTAGAAAAACTGAAGGACCACTGCGATAAGTGCGAGAGGGGAATATGTTGAATAAAATCATAATTACCTGATCCTCCTGTATTTTCTTTAACTCAATGCCAGGAACTTTTCAACACTCCCTCATATGTGCATGTGTGTGTGTGTGTGTGTGTGTGTGTGTGTGTGTGTGTGTGTGTGTGTGTGTGTGTGTGTGTGTGTGTGTGTGTGTGTGTGTGTGTGTGTGTGTACATATGTGTAGAGAGTTTTTGAAGTGATGTACAGATATTGTATATTGAGAATGATAAGGTAGTCAGAATGTTGGATGATTATATATATTTTTATTTACATTTTTAGCACGTTCTTGTTGGTCTCAATATATATATGTATCATCATCATCATCATGGAAAGCGGACGTTAAACGACGATGATGATGATGATGATGA
>NC_068985.1:20451476-20454490 GCF_001194135.2 Octopus bimaculoides
TTGGAAGAGCCCTGCTTCTCACATGGACAACTGTATGTTGGCTGCTCAAGAGTGGGCAGCAAAAAAAAAGCCTATTTGTATATGCTCCACAAGGGAAAACAAGGAACATAGTTTACAACGAGGTGTTATAATCACAACAGCAAGAAAGTATGTACATGATCACCTTCTTTTACGAAACTTCATTGACTTTCATATATTTATATTGATATACATATATATACGTGTGTTTGGGTGCGTGTGTGTATATACATCTCTATATATAAAGATGATGCGTAGTCTAGACGGCGTTTTTAGATATCATTATTCTCTTTAACCCGGGCAACGCCGGGTATTTCTGCTAGTCATAAATAGATGTCATTCATTTCCAATATCCTGCAAACAAAAGCATGTTGGCCATGGGAAAATATTAGATTGCTTGGAAACAAATGAGAGTTGGTGACAGGACGGGCATCTGCCCATGGAATATCTGCCCATGGAATATCTGCCTCAATAAACTTTATCTGACCCATGCAAGCGAAGGAAAAGAGAGGTTAAGATGATGATGATGATGATCTTTTCTTTAATCCTTATTTATTATCATCATTTAATGTCTGTTATCTATGCTGGCATGGGTTGGATGGTTTAACTGGGCTGGCACACTGGAAGGCTGAACCAGACTCCAGTTTTATTTGGCATGGTTTCTACAGCTGGATGTGCTTCCTAATGCCAACCACTCCAATAATGTATATACGATGGGCTTCTTTCAGATTCTGTCAACCAAATCCAGTCACAAGGTTTTGGTCGGCCTGAGGCTATAGTAGAAGACACTTGCTGCAGGTGCGAAACAGTGGGACTGAACCCGAAACCATGTAGCTGAGAAGAAAACTTCTTACCACACAGCCACACCTGATGATAACGATGATATATGTACACAGATTCAGAATTCTGGTAGTTAAAGAAAGGGCTCTAGTGACATTCATTACTTTCTCAACAAAGAAAAAGTAGGTGGTGAGCTCTCTTTGCCAGAAGCTGATTTCTTACGTACAGCAGATGTCAGTATGTACTAATGTAATGATATGATTTAGACTTTGTTAAATTACCTGAAGTTAGACAGACACAAAAGCATTTCTTTAATAACAAATGCCAATGCAAATATACAAGAACTGGCAACAAATTACTACTTTTTAAACACAAGTTTCATATTAAACTGCCACCAAGTACTTTACATCAACAGCAAGCAAACATTTCTTGGTACCAGTGAAAAAAATATTCTGAGAATGCTTGTATAAAAGTTTACCACCTGTAAATTATATTTCATTCAACTTTGAAGTAATTGCATTATTAGCGTTGTCTCTTTATTTGTGGGAATTGAAACTCATTCTTTTGCTGTAGGCTTATCATCATTATCCATCAATCTCATCATCATCATCATCATCACCATCACCACCACCACCACCGTCATCATCATCATCATCATCATCATCATCACCATAGGTGCCAGTCAGGTGGTGCACATATATATATATATATATATATATATATATATATACATACACACACATACATGCACATGCATGCACACACACACGCACACGTATGCGCGCGCGTGCACACACACACACACACACACACACACACACACACACATGCACATATCTTATATATCTTGAATATCTGTTTCAGATTTTGGCATAAGGTCAGTAAGTTTGGGGGAGGGGATAAGTTGATTACATCGACTCCAGTGCTCAATTGGTACTTAATTTATCAACCCCGAAAGGATGAAAGGAAAAGTCAACCTCAGCAGAATTTGAACTCAGAATGTAAAGACAAACCAAATACTGCTAAGCATTTTGCCCGGTGTGCTAATGTTTCTGTCAGCTCACCACCTTATACATCTTGAATATTACCACTTCGATTCTTCTTAAAGAATAGGCATATTATCTACAAGGCTAATGGTTCCCACATGTAGTTGTTAATTTATAGTTAGAAAATCTCCCAAAATCACTTGGAAGAGTTTGTTACTATTCTTGCTTCAGACTCAATAACAGCAGAATAGATGTTAATTCTACATCATTTATTGAGAGTAGGTTGATACCCGGGATGGCATCCAATAGTGAGGTATCAGATTTTGTCTGCAGGTCATGCATCACATGCATATAAGGAAAACAAATGATAATAAGTTGGAATTAAATAAAATATAAAATATAAAGCTTCCTAAAATAGTAATGATATTGATGCACTAAATGAAATTCAAAGCTGAATTTTACATTTCTTGTATTCTGACATATTGATTTCATACTTTAAGAATAATATAATCTTGAATAATTAATTCCATGTTCAATTTAAGAGCAGTAGAAGTGGCTTCAATAATAACATTTATTAACTCACAATTTTCATTATTATTCATTAGTTGTTGACATTCCGCAAAGCATTCTATTAAGTCAATATTTCAGTTATTAGTAAGACAAACAAAAGTTTGATTTCTATTGTGATGCTTATAAAATGTTATAGATTTATTCTGTCTGTGGAATATTTAATTTTTCTTTATTATTACTTGCTTTATTGAACTAAAATCTCAAGTTGATCGACTATTTATGCATTAGTTCCTATATCAACATATAGTGTGTCTGTATCACATAACTGAGTTCTCAATAAAAATATTAATATATGAATAAACATAGATTCCTCAGTAAAGGTAATTAATGACTGTTTTGTTTTGATATCAGACATGAGGGCCATCCTCTCTGGTTAGGCATTGAATACCAAGATTCCTTCTAAGATAATAAACTGATTCATTTTAACAGTTTCAAAATGATACATTTGTATCCTGTATAAATTTCAGTCATCCTCATCGCCGTTGTCATCATCGTCGTTGTCATCATCGTCGTTGTCATCATCGTCGTTGTCATCATCGTCGTCATATTTGTTGTTGTCATCATTGTCATTTAACGTCTGCTTTCCATGCTAGCATGGGTTGGATGGTTTGACTGAGGATTGGCAAGCCAGTAGGCTGCACCAGGCTCCAATCTGATCTG
>NC_068985.1:20454500-20456535 GCF_001194135.2 Octopus bimaculoides
GATTGGCAAGCCAGTAGGCTGCACCAGGCTCCAATCTGATCTGGCAAGGTTTCTACAGCTGGATGCCCTTCCTGATACCAACCACTCCAAGAGTGCATCATCATTATCATTTAATATCCACCTTCCATATTGATTTCTATGGCTGGATGCCCTTCCTACTGCAAGCACTTTACAGAGTTTACTGGATTCTCTTTATGCAGCACCAACAGCAGGGAGGTCGCCAAGTTACTTGCAAAACAAGGCACTTCAAGTGAGTGGAGAACAGTATTGAGGGAGGTGGTTTTGTGATGTGAGGTTAAAGTATGAATTAAGGGACAGAAACGGGTATCTTGCATTAGAGGAGATGCATGACTACCCCTGTTGGAAAAGGAAAGGAGAGAGGAGAGAGGGAAAAAGAAAGTGAAAGAGAGAGAGCTTGATGAAGAAGATGTGTTGGGGTGCAATATTGAAAAATATTTCAAAGTGCTGTACAGTTACATTTAATATGTGTGTGTACATTCAAATGTGGAAAGACATTTACTGCAGAATCTGTTTCAGGAGAAATTCTCTTTACAGATAATTTACTTGGAAACACCCCATACTGGGCTATGAATGATGTCATCAGACTGTTGGACACATGGTTTTGTGTCATTAAGCTTCGTCAGCAACAGACACCAAATTTATCACTCATAACCCCCTAAGGGCTGTTGGTCTTATATAAGAGCAGCAAATAACAAATTTATTGATGTGTGCAAAGCTTGGTCAAACTGGGACTAATTAGTTGAAGGTATAGTAAGCAGTAATAATTAAAATAACATATTTTCTTTTGCTATTAGATTCTGTGCGTTAGAACTTAAAATATAAATTTGTTTTGCATTTTGGGGTTCTTGTTAATTGATCTGCTGTCTTCAGGCTGAGTGAAATGAATAACAGATTATTCTGTTAATCATTGATTAACAGAATAATGAGCTTAATGGAATATTGATTATCAGAATAAGCTCAGTATTCAATTAATCATCAACAGAATACTGAACTTAGTCTGTTAACTGTTGATTAATGGAATACTGAACTGCAAGTAAAACGCAACAAATAAAACCTGGAGAGTCTATGACAGTTTTTGATTTTGAGATGGATTTGTCATCTTTGAGGGGATGATAGAGCAAGGAGATGAGAAGAAAACGGTTATGCAAACTCAGGAAGTAATCATATCAAATTAAAATTAAGATTTTTATATTTCAAAATATGTTCTTTATGTATTATCTCTTGTTTCTGTCATAAAACTGTGGCCATGCTGGGGCACTACCTTGAAAGGTTTAATGAAATAAATCAATCCCAGGGATTATATTTTAAATCTGGAACTTATTCTATTGGTCTGTTTTGTCAAACCACTAAGTCACAGAGAGTTAAACAAACCAACACTGGTTATCAAATGGTATTGGGTAAAAAACACAAGCACATACATGTATTCAATTACACACACACACACACACACACGCATTCAGCAGGCTGCCAAACAGTTTTTGTCAATGAAATTTACTCATGAGACATTGGTTGGCAGTGAGATTGAACCCAAAACCATGTGGTTGTAAAGCAAGTTTCTTAACCACACAGCCATAGCTGCACCTGTGCCATAAACTATTACTTTGCATCTTCTAATGTGTTATCAAAAAATAATCATTTCATTACCCACTTGCATCATTTTAATTCAGGAATGTAATCAATATATATATATGTGTGTGTGTGTGTGTGTGTGTGTGTGTGTGTGTGTGTGTGTGTATACATATCGTCTAAGGCAGTGAGCTGGCAGAACCTATAGCATGCCAGGCAAAATGCTTAGCAGCACTTTGTCTTTGTTCTGAGTTCATATTCTGCCAGTCAACTTTGCCTTTCATCCTTCTGGGGTCGATAAAATAAGTACCAGTTGAGCACTGGGGTCAATATAATCGACTAAACCCCTACCCTGAAATTGCTGGCCTTGTGCCAAAATTTAAAATCAATATATATATATGTATATATATACATATAAATATACATATCCATATATATATATACATAT
>NC_068985.1:20457138-20466892 GCF_001194135.2 Octopus bimaculoides
GGAAACCAAACTTCTTTGTTATTGTGATATTTTCTCTCCAGTTACATTTTGCCAGAAATATTTTATTGGTGGGTTGTGTTTTTACTTCAGTTTTCTAATTTCATGGAATTCAAAAGGATTAGGTAAAAATAATGAGAAATGTCTTTATAAACGACAATTTAAACCACAAAATGTTAAGCAATAAGCAACATAATTTTATGTCAACATTTATGATGTACAAGACACAGTGTGTGAAACCTTTGTTATGTACTGCGAGAAAGTACAAATGTTTTGATTAGCTCTTTTTCTTTTCTGCTATATTGAAAAGAAAACAGGCTGTTTTATGGCTTCTATTTAATTACAAGCAAAATAATTTTCAGACAAAAACACTCAATCACTTCAATACAAAGAACAGATTTTCAAGTCATGACAACTCATAAAGCTTTTAACTTCCTTTTTCTTTGCTGGTTGACAGCAGATGAAAATTGCCAACTTAACTTTTAAAGTCCTTTTACCATCAACTCCTTCATCAAATTGTTTTGCTCTATAAGAATAGATTTGATAGGAATGTGTATCAAACCAAGAAAATAGGTCTATAATTCAAAATATGTTTTCGATATATCTGTGTATATGTGTGCATATGAGTGTGCATGTATGTGAGCATGTAAGCATGTGTACACATGTGTGAGCATGCAAGTATGTGTGCACGTGTGTGTGTTTTTGATGTGTGTGTTTTAATTTTTAAAGATACAATATGATTTAAGCATATAAATTACTGTATACATAGAAAAAATTTAACTTAAAATAATTAAAGGCAATTAATTTCCACAAATGTTTCATATTTCACTTGATACAATATGTTTGACAAAGTTTGGTGTGTGTGATCTTTGTAAACAAAATGTCCATTCATATGATATCATTTGTTTCTAGTTCTCCACAAAAACATGTCTGGACTGTTTGTCATTCGATAGTCTGAGAGATTATTGCTTTGCTTGGAAATACATGAAGGGTGGCATGAAAATGAACATGTAGCTGTAGAAAAATTTGCTCCAACATACTCTTGTCTGACCCATACTAGCATGGAAAAATGAACATCAAAATGATGACAATGATAATTCTGACTTAAGGCAGCAGGCTGGTAGAATCAGTGGTATTGTGGGCAAAATGCTTAATGGCATTTCGTATGACTTTATGTTCTGAGTTCAAATTTTGCTGGAGTCGATTTTGCTTTTCATCCTTTTGAGGGGGTCAGTAAAAATAAGCCCCATTTGAACACTGGGGTCAATGTAATTGATGTACTGCCTTCCCTGAAACTGCTGACTTGAGATACCTATCCTGCCTTGGTTTTTGTTGTCCTTTTTCCTCTAATATAATATATACCTGCTAACTCAGTTTCCAGCAATGAAATCCACTCACAAACCTTTTAGTCTGACTAAGACTACAGTGGGTGACACTAGTATAAGTTTCTATACAGTGGGACTGGACCCAAACTGTGGTGGGGAAGCAAACTTCTTAACCACACTTCATTTTTACATCCACTTACCTTATTTGCTCAGGCTGGACATATTAACAGGATTCACTAGGCCAGAGGCCTCTATCTTCTGCGTTTCAGTTTTATCTCAAGGTAGACCATTACTATATTTTCATACATTGGGGATATACTGGTTCCCGTTGCCACTCCTAATTTTTGTCTAAATATTAGTTGGTCAAAATTTAAAAAATGATTTTGTAGAATAAATTGAAAACCTTCAATAATAAATTCTTTTTATAAGCAACCTGGTAATTCATGAGGATATTCATTAAGGCAGAATTGTATTGCTTCTATTGCAGTGTATTTGAAACAAGTTGGCCACATCAAAAGGACCTATTTAAGTTTCTTTATTTGTTATACATGGAAGATGGTTTAACATATCCAAGTCATGTCTTATTTAGCTCTGTATATATTTCAAATATCGTTTTAGTAATATGTATAAGAAATCGCTCAATTAGTGAAGTTTACATGATGGTCTCGTAACTATTGGTCATGATTTTAAAACACTTCGGTGAAGAATATTTCAGCAAGAAAATAAAAATACTTTACAAGTATTGTTTACAATATTAATTTTGTGAAACTGTGGCAGTTCATAAAAATTGTTTGTTTTACTTTTAGTAGATCATAATTTGAACCTCAATCAAACCAAAGATAATATTACAGACGTCCTGAAAACTAAGACTTATCGAAGAGCTGTTTGATAAAGGCAATAATGATGAACCTCTAGTCAGAAATAAAAGAAAATGTTATCCACTAAATTGTAGAAATAGAGAACTTTATAATTTTTGTGGTGGTCAAGTGGTCATATTCTTTATTGGTTAAGCCTTTATTGTATGAATTGAGTATGTTATTAAGTTTTGCATAAATTTCTACTGATTGTAGTAGTTGACATTCACATAACAGCTGATGTACTCAAGTATGGATATTTAAAACTTTTGGTTTCTTATGCTTTTGGTTGTTCCATCTGGTATCTCTATTCCTTTTGACAAGATCTAAGAAATGGTTTTGAAAGTTTCAATTTGCTAGATGTGTGTTATACCTATATCCACTATTGTAATCAACAGAATTATGTTTCCTGTTGTAATTACTTACAAAGTTGATTTTCATTAATGTATTTTCAAAATTATTTTTCCACCACTGATTTTCAAATGTATTTCACAAGTAAGATCCTGAAATATATTCTTCTCTCCTGGACAACAGTTGATTTTTATTTCTTGACTTGCATGCAATTCTGTACCTGGGTTAGTTTCCATTAAATCCATATTCAGGTTGGTTTCTATTAAATTAAATATTTGTATTTGTTTTGAATATTTGACCATTTTTCTGTTCCAAATTCCTAACATTTGATTTATTCGATGTCTGTTTTACAGCTTCTGTATATAACTTAATTGTAATTTTTTTCATAAATGGATTTTCTCAAAAACATTCTTTTTGAAATTCTTCTTTGAAATTGCGGAACCAAATCATCACTTTTCCTCCATCTACATCATGAAATAATTTCTTCAATTCCATAGTTTACACATGTTTTAAAAAAAAAGTGTTCCTTCTACTTTCTTGAATAATTCTACATAAATTTCTTCACCAGTTCCCCTATATCTTTCTACATTAGTCTTTGCTCATAATCTTAATAATTCTACATACATTTCAAATTTGTCAAGAGATATCCTTTCTTGAAGTTGTTGTTCTGGTTCATTTTTTATTTGCTTGATTTGGAATTTTCTTGGAAGAATTACTGGTGTTAAGTTCACCCATCTTTTGTATATGTCAGCGCTATTGTTGTTGTTAACTTTATCCCAAATTTGTGTGCTTCTATGTTTTTGTTCCAGATGTGGTCAATACAACTTTTAATCAAAATTGTTTTGCTGATGAATGCTTTCATCTCTTAAATCGGTTGTTTGTCTGTTTTGCTGTACTGTTTGATTAAAAATTACAGTTTCTGAAGTTTTATGAAAGTTGGCACATATTCTACCACAGCCACTCAGAATTTAATCTTTTTACATCTTCGGAGACTGCTCTAGTGAAGCAATGAGGATTATCCAATTTTTCAGTTAATATCAATATTTTTGTACTTATTTTCTTCAATTCTTTTAAAATACTGCCGTTTGTAGTTTTTGCAATTTTGTCTGTTTTTGGAAGAATTTTCTTTCACTTGTGTGGTAACTTATTTCAGTAAATGTTGATACATGTGCAGGAATTTGACAACCAAATTTTAAACTTTTCTCATTATAGCAATGTGTAAATATTTGACAGAAAAATAAAAAATTAATAAAGAATTTTCCTTATTTTAAAATATAAACCAGGTTTATATTTTAAGTTAAATTGTTAACCAATTATTAACACTTATTTTTAATTCATTTAGTAGCATTTATAAAATATATTTTGCCATACATTTTACAAGTAGTTAAAATATAAAAATTTACATCCCTACATAATTTGGGTTCTCTAGTGTATACAAGGGCATGCTGAAAAGTTCCTGGCTTTGGGTAAAAGAAAATATAGAAGGATCAGTTAATTATGATTTTATTTGACATATTCCCCTCTCAGATTCATACACTTATTGCAGCAGTCCTTCAGTTTTTCTAGGCCATGTAAAAGAACTTGGACGGTTGGGCCTCCAACCAGGTCTTTGGTGACACTCTTAAAGCCAGGAACTTTTCAGCACCCCCTCGTATAATATTACCTCACTTGTTACCTATGAGCCTTTAATGAGATTAATTTCAGTAGACATAGTATATATTAAATGAAGGTTAGTAGCAAGTAACAAGCCATTAGTAGCATTAGTAATGATTGTTACACAGAGAAATAATTAAAAATACATGTAGCAGTGCATTTTGAAAAGATGTGTTTCTCTTGTTTCAAGAAGAAAACAAGTACAAGCCATGAGCTAATTTCCTTTCATATATATTTGGCTTTTTAGAAGGTGTGAATATAACATAATTTTGTTTCTGTTCAGATATTAACTTTCTATAATGTAGACTTGAATGATAAATAACAGTTTCCTTGAAACCAGTGTTCTCTGGTAGATCAATATTCTGTTGGTATGTCATATTCAGACATTTTAGATATTATCTTCCAGTGGGGTTTGTTGGCAAACGATAAGAGTATTAATTCAAGGAGAAAGGTTCTCTTTTAAAAAAAAAATTGCATATCAATGGCAAAGTTTTCCATGCTTATATTACTGATACTTGGAAGGTGAATTTATCTTTGTAACCAATCTGCCTATGTTTTATTTTGCTTTCCTCCTCCTCCTCCTCTCTCTCTCTCTAAATAAACAATATTGGTATGTATGTCCTAATGTGTGTATGTAAATGCATATTTATAATAGCGTTATATTTGTGTATTTATGTATAGATGATAAGTATATATAAATAGGTTTGGTTGCACTGCATGGAATTTTGGACAAGTATCTTCTGTCTTCTACCATTTCTAACCTCAGGCTGACTAATGTCTTATGTGTAGAACTTGGCTATCAGAAACTGAGTGGAAGTTATAGTATGTATGTGTATGTATATATATCCTCTTAGCATTCAGATCACTCCATCAAATGTATTGCTTATTTGTTCACATTGTTCTGAATTTATCACATTATCTTGTAGCTTTCAGATTTCGATGATGTGATTCCTTATTTTTAGAATAACATTGTAGGTAGGTGTGAGAAGCCCTCTATGTTTAGACCCTTGTGGGCAATAAAGAAATAAGAAACATTAGCAGTGCCAGGAGAAATACTTAGCAGTATTTCGCCTGTCTTTATGTTCTGAGTTCAAATTCCACCGAGGTCAGCTTTGCCTTTCATCCTTTTGGGGTCAATAAATTAAGTACCAGTTGTGTACTGGGGTCTATCTAATATACTGGCCCCCTCTCCAAAAATTTCGGGCCTTGTGCCTAGTAGGTGTGCTCTAGAATTACCACAGTAATTAACTCACCGGGCACCGAGGAATGCAGTTCTAAGGATTAGGCCTAATTATCGAGTCATTTGCAGTTTCACCCTTCATTGATGGCAAGGTCTTACATTTGCATGGCTTAATTTTTAGGACATGCATAAGATTACTGGTAGGATCAACCAGGTATCATTATGTGCACATGTAATCTGGAACCATGTGTTTATGAACCAAATTTTAGCCCTATAGCCATGTCTGAAATTTACATCACCATCATTATCATCATCAACTGGTGTCTAATAAAAGAACTATGTGCTAAAAACAAACTGAGATTGTTGTCAAGGAATAAGCTGAAGCATTATAAGTATAGAAGTAGTCTTTAGTTTTTACACATAGTGTCTCTAGGTGTACATTTTAGGGCTTCTGGAGTAGTTAAGAAAAATGTTTAAAAGAAAGTAGTAGAATAAAAGAATTATCGCTTGCATGGTTTAGAGCTGTGGAAGTATTCTCAAAATAAAGAATTTCTTTTCCTGGTAAGATTTCCTGCACATTCTGTGCCCACTTGGATCTTCTCTGAGTAGGTTTCCTTCCTCAATTCATTCTCCTTCTACACTGGTTTCCATCACTTCTCTTCTATCATTCTCAACAGATGTTAACTTATTTGTTGTAATGTACACACACTTTTCCTCTGTCATTGTATAACAAAATATATTATGTATTATCACCTGTTGAATGTCAGTGTCTGATGACGTAATTAAAATGTGGAATTTAGATGTTTTCAGAATGTCTTTGAATCATTAGTACTGCTGGTATCATATATAATTATACTAGAAAACATGACTGTATATCAGGTTATACAATGTTATGCAATGTAATAAACTAAACAAATGGTTCTCAATATTTATAGAATGTAAGGCAGCAAACTGGCAGAAACATTAGCATGCCGGGCGAAATGCTTAGCAGTGTTTCGTCTGTCTTTACGTTCTGAGTTCAAATTCTGCTGAGGTCAGCTTTGCCTTTCATCCTTTCAGGGTTGATAAAATAAGTACCAGTTGAATATTGGGGTTAATGTTATCAACTTGGCCCTCCTTTAAAGTTGCTGTCATTGTGCCAAAATTTGAGACCAAAATTATTCATTTCTTTTCTTTCCTTTGTAACTCCTAACACACTAAGTGGTTGCTTCAGGTGACTTTTATTACTTGTTGCTTGTCCCCTTTGTTGGAAGGGACCACTAATAAAAAAGAAGATACCACAAATGATCAAAATTCAAAAGTCAACTTAATTAGCAATTTGAAACTGACCTTAATTAAAAAAAAAAAAAAAAACTGGGAAAATTTGCCATTTGTCCTTTAATCCTTTTGACAGCAACTTTGCTAAGACTGCCTCTGGTTCTATGGCACAAAATTACATTTTAAATTGTACAGATGTATGTTAAGACTTTAATAACTTTATGTAATAATTTTTTGTCATGTTCCAAACTGGCTTAATAAAAAAAGGTTAGTTATTTTACTCAGTCCTACAAATATTTCCTTTTATTCTTTAACTCTTTTCCTTGTTTCAGTCATTTGACTGTAGCCATGCTGGAGCACCACCTTAAAGGGTTTTTAGTCGAAAAAATTCAACCCCAGGATTTATTCTTTATAAGCCTAGTACTTATTCTCTTGGTCTGTTTTGCTGAACCACTAGGTTACATATATACGACAGTCTTCTTTCAGTTTCTGTCCACTAAATCCCCTCATAAAGCTTTGGTGAGCCCAAGGCTATGGTAGAAGATATCATTTACCCAGGTGCCACACAGTATGACTGAACCCAGAACAATGTGGTTGGGAAGCAAGTCTCTTACCACACTGCCATGCCTGCACCTATCATTTAAAAAAATTAATTGAAACAGAGAGAGTGTATTTTATGAGAGATATGGTCATGTGAGTGTTAAAGAGAAGAATTATTTCACAAAAAACGTAATTAGTTAAAAGTTTGTGCCAAAAATAATTTCTTGGTTATTTGCCAAACTACTCCTAGAATTTGATATTAATCATCATTATCTGCAAATTAAAAGGTGGTATCATATAATAAAGGCAAGCTCAGCTAAGTAAGGTTATGGACCACATTTCAATATCTCATTGAAATGATTTAATTTCACTTATATCTTAAATAAGTTTGAAAAAGACATGAATTCCTCAACATTCCATCTTAACACTTTGTACCTGTATAAGAAATTAAAATTTACGAGCTAAACTAATATCATAATTTATTCAATGCTACTTTAATATGAAACTGGTTTCTTGGTCTAGGTCAGTGATTCACAGTCAGAGTCCACATGACCCCTGTGGGTCATATAAGATTTTGAGGGGTTCACACTAGCAAAATACTAAATTGGGAACACGCAGTAGTATATTAATGATCCATGACAAAATTTTGCTTTGGATATATTTATTGTAAGAAACAGGTTTCTTTCTCTAACATTTTACATCGTTCAACTTATACAAAATAAGAATTTTGAAAGAAGTTTCTATAAAACCTGTTTTTTTAATTTTGAAAGGCTACAGGGATCCACCAGAGTAAAATAGTAATCGAAAGGTTCCATAGGCAAAAAATGGTAGAGTGCCACTGTTATAGAGAAAAAAAGTTTTGTTATTGCAAACCTCTCAAGAAGGAAGCTGGAAGAGAAAACTTTTGATTAGTTAGATAGTCTGAAACAATTTCACTATGAAAGTACAACAATGAATATAGTCATGGAAGTCACAAGTATTTATTTCTGAGTTTTTTTTGTTTATAATTTTTTAAGAAATGAAACGAGAGCAAAATTATGTAATGTTAATACCTTTTATCACAGGTATGGCTGTGTGGTTAAGAAATTTGTTTTCCAGCCATGTGGTTTCAGGTTCAGTGTTACTGCATGGCACCTAGGCAAAATGTCTGCACCAGACTAACCAATGATTTTTGAGTAGATTTCGAAAATGGAAATTGAAAGAAACATGATGTGTGTGTGCATGTGTGTGTGTTGTGTGTGTGTTGTGTGTGTGTGTGTGTGTGTGTGTGTGTGTGTGTGTGTGTGTGTGTGTGTGTGTGTGTGTGTATCTACATATGTATGATAGTAATGAGTATGTGTTTGTCCCCTCTTCGTTTTGACATCATATGATTGTTATAAACATGTGTCAACATTATTTAACTAATTTCTCTCATTTCCAGTCTAACACAAAACCATGTCTGGTCAAAGGGAAATATTACATTGCTTGGAAACTAATTAGGGTGGATGACAGGAAAGGCACCTTCTACAATGAAATCTGTCTGACTTATGCAAGCATAAATAAGTGAATGCTAAAATGATGATGATTAAGAATGTAATTGAAATTCTATGGTCCCAGCTAAACACCTATCCATGGATAAATAAAAAATAACTGATAAGATCAAGAAAACAGATTGTTTAGTTGATAGGGTACTAAACAATCAATCAAGGTTAGAGCTGTTTCTGCATGGCTAAAGCACTTTCTCTTCAAAAAATAAGTTCATGAACATCTAAGTAGATACCACAAGATTATTCTAAGCAGTAACTCTGTTTTATTAAATCGTTAGCACCATCAACTAGTAATGTGGTAATATCTGAGCACATACCTTTTGGTGATTAATACTTTAATCATACAACCATAAAGTTATATAAATTGCTTGTAGTGAACAGGTGAGTAAATCTGTGCATGTGTAAAAGTAGTTAAGTGTTCATAGAAGAATGAATGTGAATATATATTTGAGTATAATTGTATTTTCATTAACATAAAGATGTGTGTGTATGTTTGTGTTGTGTGTGGTTGTGGCTATGACAATGCATGAGTAGATGACTGTAGTGTGTAAGCATATGTACAAGTATCACTATATAGTAATATAGTTAGATTTGTGATGGTATTTTATGGGTGGAGATATAGTTGCGCTTTTAGTAAAATTTACTACTGCATCCGTTTGTGAAGGTCTGTAACCGTTTATGCATCTGCCTTTAACTCTAATATGTCAACATAGGCAATATCATGTAAATACTTTATGTGCACCAGTGTGTGTGTGTGTGTGTGTGTGTGTGTGTGTGTGTGTACATATATAGATAGACAGATACATAAATATATATTGACATATATACATTCACACATGCATAAACACACACACACACACACACACACATAACCATTTTACCGTCTGTTTTTTCATGGTGGCATGGATATATTTATATAGCACTAAGTGCATGTGTATTGAAATATAATTGTTTATCTGTGTGTGTGTGCATGTGTGTGTGTATGTGTGTGTGTGTGTGTGTGTGTGTGTGCTTGTGTGCATGTATACACACACCTATATACATATAATATATATATATGTATATATGTAT
>NC_068985.1:20466902-20469619 GCF_001194135.2 Octopus bimaculoides
ATGTATGTAAATAAATATGTAGTTCGTTTTGTACATGATCTCATATATATATATATATATATATATATATATATATATCTATATCTACAAAGCTTTAGATGTGTGGAATTAGTTGAGTAAAAGTCTACGTGCATATAATGTATGTGTCTCTGAGCACAAATCTCACACATATTTATGGATATGTAATAGTATATGTGTATACTTGTCTCTGTGTGTATAATGTGTACATTAATATAAACAGTGAAACCATGTAATATATTCTAACTTTAATAACAGGGGGCAAATACAGATGATTTGATAATATGGTCTTACACTAACTCTTTTTCCCTCTTTTTCGCAATGTTTATAAACAAAGCATTCTGTCATTTAACATATGGCATTTATTTTATAAAACACTCTTCAATTTCACCATATTAGAATGTTCAGCACATCACTGCTTAAAAGCAAACGGAATTGATACTTTTAGTATCTTGGTAAACATTCTTCACCTTTATAAAAATGCAACATATAAACCACTCACTCTGCTTATAAACATAATCTTCTCCCAGTAGAATATTTAGTAATAAAAATAGAACAAAGTTATTTAAATTTATAGAAGAGCTTTTTCCTCCAGAATGTAACACTTCTCATCATGTCCAGTAAAGTCCTTCCTGCAAATTCATTGCAGATAATTACATCACATTAAATACATCACCTGCAATTTCATCTCTTGGTAATATTATTGCAAGGTAATTACATTGTGAGACAATGATCATTTGTAAATTCGTCATGTCAAATACATCGTATGTTAATTCATCGTCATGTTTTTTATCCACAAAAAAAAAAAAAAGAATTTATTTGGAGAATAATTACATTACATTTCATAAACAGTGAGAAAGAAACTGAAAGACAAAAGATGTTAATATCAAATTTACTCACTTCATACATGAAAAAAGAACCAAATCAAACTTATTTTTAAAAATAGAAACCCACACAAAAAATATGCAGTTAAGGAGATAAGAATATTTTAAATTGGAAGAAGGGAGAAACATTGTGAAGACACAAATTAAGAGCAATGCCTCTTACATAATTCAGTTCAGTATTTCACGATTTGATATTCCTTGACAATGAGTTGAATTCTTGCTATACTATCTTTATATTTCTTTTTGTGATGTGGAATTTCTGCAGAGATGATATATAGCTCAATTGTTACTTCATTTCTTGATTGTTCCTTTCTCATGATTTCTAAAAAAATTCTAGCTCGTAGGAATAATTTTGTCTTTAAATTTCTTATTTTATGTTTATTCTGTGAATGAAAATTCTAAATAAGGTTTAGTGATGCATTTACATTGTGGATAAAAAGCATGATGCGAAATTTACTGGCAATGTAGTTATTTAGTATTAGAATGAATTTACCAACAATGAATTTGTCACAAGGAAGAATTTACTAATGGTTCAGTCACATTGTGTGACTCCTTGAACAAGTTCTTCCACTAAGGCCCTGAGCTGACCAATGCCTTGTGAGGGAATTTAGTAGATGGATACTGTGTTATGTACACACATGTCATGCATATATATATATATATATCATTTATATGTGTGGGTGTATTTGTATATATATGTATGTGAGTATTTTTGCGTCTGTGTTTGACCCTGCACTCACTGTTTGACAGCCGGTGTTGGTTTGGGCATATCCCCTAAGTTAGCAATTTGGAAAAATGAGTATGACTGAAAATACATGTTAGGATTGATTTGTTCAAGGAACTGTCCAAGCATGATATAATCCAATGTCTGAAGTAAGTAAAAGATGTATTCGTTCACAATATAATTTATCTTTTGTAAAAAAGAAAGTCAAAATACATACAAAGTGCAAAAAATATCTTTGTTGGATTGAATACAGAAGTGATTAGCACTAACAACATTCAGAAGATAATGGTGGTGGTGGTGGTGACGATGATTCTTATTGTCATGACCCTGATGATGTCTTGATACCTTGTTGCACAGGTTCATTCCACAGTATTTCCTGGAAGTGATGTAGTAGGATGTGACAACATCAAACTTTACTTAGCAGAGAAAAGGATTTTATTGAAAAATTTCCTTCACCTAGGGACTTCCTTGAACTCCAAAAGTTAAGTGCTTTACTCTTGTCCTCACAACCAGAAATATATGTTATTCAACTGGTTGATTCCATCCATCACTTCTTCACAGGATTTCCTTGGTCTTCCTCTTCTGCAGATTCCTCCTCTTACAGATTGCTTAACATTTCTCTACACACTACATCTGATTTCTTTTATACCCAGTCATTTGTGTTTTGTCCATGTACGCTAATATTGCACAACCAGCAGAGAATTATTACTTCATTTTTTCCCCATCCTTGTTCATCCTCTAGTTTCAGTATCCATATTTCACTACCATGCAACATTGCATACATAAGCATTTTACAATCTGCTTTTCTCTCAGTGAGAAAATCCCTTAGGTGCAGGAGTGGCTATGTGGTAAGTAGCTTGCTTACCAACCACATGGTTCCGGGTTCATTCCCACTGTGTGGCACCTTGGACAAGTGTCTTCTACTATAGCCTCGGGCCGACGAAAGCCTTGTGAGTGGATTTGGTAGACGGAAACTGAAAGAAGCCCATCGTATATATATATATATATATGTATATATATATATGTGTATGTGTGTGTATGTTTGTGTCTGTGTTTGTCCCCCAACATCGCTTGACAACCGATGGTGGTCT
>NC_068985.1:20470509-20479203 GCF_001194135.2 Octopus bimaculoides
ACATATTTACTCCTCTTTGTAACCATTAGATTTTGAAACTACAGCATTCAAAATTTTATCAAAAAAATGAATAGAAAATTTAGAGAAGAGAACTGCTTTTAAATTTTCCAGCAAACGTTTACAATTTAATGTTAAAATCTGTTCTGATATCTCCAGTTCAAAAAGATACTCTCTTCTTTGAAATGCCTCTCTCTCTTTCTCTCTCTCTCTCTCTCTCTCTCTCTCTCTCTCTCTCACACACACACACACACACACACACACACACATGTATAAATGTACATATACACATATGTACAAATTATAGATACACATACCTAATACAAATGTACAAACACATATGAAATCTATGAATACATGTATATTTCTTTCTTTAAAAAGAAAAGATTTTTCCTTTATAAAATTTTAAGTACGTCATCAAAATATTGCCACTGAACTCTTAGATATTATTTTAAGGTTATAAAATTAACATAAAAGATTTTTGACCATAAAAAAAAACAAAACAGAATTTGAGCTGTAATATTAGACTAACTGAATTGACATTTATTTGTTTCCTTGTAATGGTTTCGTTCATTGGATTGTGGTTATGTTGAGTCATCATCTCAAAGGCTTTAGTCAATCAAATCAACGTTAGTATTTATTTTATTGGTTTCCTTTTTGCTGCACCTCTAAGTTACAAGGCAGTAAACAAACCAACATGGGTTGACAAGCTGTGTGAGACAAACACAAAGACACATGAGTGTGTGTGTGTGATATGTGTGTGTGTATACATTATTTACATTATTTACATTTGGCAGATATTTGTCTTCATCCTGTTTGTTGTTAATACATTTCAGCTGATATACCCGCCAGCCTTCTGCAGGTATCTTGGGGAAATTTTGGGAAAATCTCTGATACACACACACACACACACACACATATATATATATATATATATATATATAGAGAGAGAGAGAGAGAGAGAGAGAGAGAGATAGATAGATATAGTTGAAATTCATAGAAAAACAAAAGACGAAGACAGATGTATGAACAAGCAAGTGTATTAGCTTGATGCTCAGGAACCACTTCCGAACCACTTGTGAACCACTCCCTGTACTTTCAGCACCTCTCCTCATCCACATACCAGCACTCCACTTCGATTACCACTGGATCTACTGACTCTGCCTTCACAGATTTCACTGGATTTTTTGTTGACATATAGATAGATACATATATTAAGTTGTCAAGAAAGTTCTTGCAGTTTTTAACCTTTAAATTCAGATGCACATATCTCAGCTCAAACAAAACTTTATTAATTGAAATAAATACCATCAGAATCAACACACTTTTGCCAATGCAAAATAAGTTTATTTATGCCAGTAGCATAAAAATCCTGCATTCTGGTGGCGATGAAGTTGTTGAAGGTGTGTTTGGCATCGTCTTGGTTTTTGAAGCATTTCTCATGCAGACAGTACTTCTCCTCCATAATGGTTTTGTCTGGATCCAAAAGGCTGTGATGGATGAGACCGGCCGCAGATCACAAAACAGTCACCATGACCTTCTTTTGGTGCAACTTTGGCTTTGGGAAGTTCCGTGGATCTTTGTCAGTGTTCAACTACTGAGCTGAGCATCACTGGTTGTTGTAAAGAATCCACTTTTCATCACAAGTCACAATCTGGTTGAGAAATGGGTCATTCTTATTTCGTAAAAGAAGGGAAGGTGACACTTCAAAATGGGTTTTTTTTTTTGTTGTCGTTCAATTCGTGCAGTACCCATTTCTCAAGTGCTTTTGTTTTTCTAATCTCTTTCAAGTGGTTGGAAATTGTTGTATACATTACGTCTAATTCAGAAGCAAGCTCTCGAACAGTTGTGTGTGGATTGGCTTCAACTAAGGCTCTTAGTTGATCATTGTCAACATCTGATGGCCGACCACAATGCTTATCATCTTCAAGACTCTCATCATCATTATGAAATTTCTTGAACCACCATTATGCTGTATGTTCATTAGTGGTTCCTGGGTCAAATGCATTGTTGATATCGCAAGCTGTTTCAGCAGCTTTTCAGCCTAGCTTGAACTGGAATAAAAAAAAAAAGTGTGCGAATTTGCTATTTGTCCATGTTGTATTCAACATTCGGGAAAAAATGGCCTAATTATTCAAAAAGAAAAAGAATAACATGATTAGATAGAGCGAAAAACAGGCTTTAAAATGATATATAAAGTCAAAGTAATTTAACGAAAATTAATTTAAAAATACATCTTTTAAAACCAAAATTAAAAATTCCGCAAGAACTTTCTTGACAACCTAATATATATATATATAGAAAGTGAGAGAGAGAAAGAGATGGATAGACAGACAGACAGACAGACAGACAGACACACATACAGACAGGCAGATAGATAGATACACATATTGTGCATTCTAGATGTTAGAATAGGTACGCTGTATTTCTGTGTCATAAGCAGTGACTAAATGGGCTGGTATTATGAAGGACATCAGGTCATAAATCACTACTTCAAAAGATCCCTTCTGGTTGATGCCAATATGGAAAAATGGACGTAGAAACAATGGTGTATGTGTGTGTTTCTGTGTGTGTATGTGTATGTATTAAGAACTATTTACAATATTGCTTTATAATATGATTGGTGGATTTTCTAATCCAAATATATTCACATCATATTCTAAATTGCAACAAAGCAGATTAGGCTGTCAAGTGGTTTGACATTGTTTGACTATGGCTGAAATTTTAATGTGACAAAAGCTAAAGTTGAATTTATATATCAAAGTTTTCAGATATTAATTCTGTATGATGAGAATTCTGTGCACAACATTTGACAATAGTATTTCTCATTTCAATAGGAATTATAAAATTCCAGTTTGGTCTGAACAGTTCTAAAATGAACTTCAGTTGGCTGTAAAATTCTCAGTTGAAGGTTGAAAGAGTTTCACAGTCTATGCTTATGTTCAATAGTATTTTTGAACTTTACTGCTGATAGGCAACTTTGAAATGTAGTCTTTATTAGTCTTTTGTTCCTTTACTTATTTCAGTCATTTGACTGTGGCCTTGCTGGAGCACTGCCTTCAGTCGAGCAAATCGATCTCAGGACTTATTCTTTGTAAGCCTAGCACTTATTCTATCAGTCTCTTTTGTCAAACTGCTGAGTCACAGGGATGTAAATGCACCAGCATTGGTTGTCAAGCGATGTATTGGGAACTAACACAAACATACAAACATACACACACACACACACAAACACACACACACACACACACACACACATATACGACAGGCTTCTTTCAGTTTCCGTCTACC
This sequence comes from Octopus bimaculoides, assembly GCF_001194135.2. NCBI lineage: Eukaryota > Metazoa > Mollusca > Cephalopoda > Octopoda > Octopodidae > Octopus > Octopus bimaculoides. Next base: position 20,473,798 of record NC_068985.1, read on the forward strand.
AAATCCACTCACAAGGCTTTGGTCGACCCGAGGCTATAGTAGAAGACACTTGCCCGAGGTGCCACGCAGTTGGACTGAACCAGGAACCATGTGTTTGGTAAGCAAGCCACTTACCATACACCCACTCTTGTGCCTGTTATGTATATCTTTTATCTATATCTTTTACTTGTTTCATTCATTGAACTACAACCATGGTGGGATCCACTTTGAAGGGTTTAGTCAAAAAAACTGACTGCAGTTCTTATCTTTTCAGTTTGGTATTTATTTTGTCAATCAATCTCTTTTGCTGAACAACTGCTAAGTTACAAGATCACAGACAAACCAGCTTTGGTTGTCAAGCATTTGGGACGCAAACACAAAGACACACAACATTTACATAGATATGTGGAATACCATGGGATTCCACATAGTTTCCATCAGCAAAAAGGTACTGTGCAGTGGGAATTGCAAAGCAAAAAAAAAAGGTGCTGTGCAGTGGGAGTTGCAAGCCATGCCTATGCATATACACACATATATACAAACACACACACACACACACACACACACACACACACACACACACACACACACACACACACACACACACAAACACAAACACACACACACACACATGCACAAATACACACACAAACACACTTTTTCAATATATAATAATATTCATGGAAGATGGATGTTAAATGATGATGATGATGATGATTGTTTGAGCGATTGATTTTTCCCTGCTGTACATCACTAATGCTAGTTTCGTTAGGTTGATGCAGTACAGATGAAAGTAAAATTATATATTTATAAGTGTTAATATTGTTTGTTTGTTTTTTTTTGTTTTTTGTTATACCGAAGCATATAATTATAAATTAGAGGTAAAAATGTTAATATCTGGCATTGCTGGCAATAGATAAGAATTGTGTTCTGTAAAAGAGTCAAACCAATTTCCCTTGCAGCTCATCAGAAACCAATTAAATCAACTTCCAAGGAATTAATAAGAATGTTATCAAAAGTGTTGCCTTGACATTTGTTGATTAATCTAACAGTTTCTTCAATAGTTTCTTCTCTGTCTTTATACTGTGATCTCTCTTTAGGTCACTATTTCAATTGCTGTGACAGTCACAAATGGAATTTGTTATCTAGATGTGGAGATTTTTCTGCTACATTATACATATTAAAAAGTATGTGCTACAAATTAAATTTTACCATAGCCTCGCTTTCATCTCATTTTGATCAGTGATACCTAAATTTGCTCTGGTTTGATCAGATATTAAACCTCTAAAACTAATAACATAATTAATTCTAAATTCATTTCGATAAGAGTAGAATAAAAAATACTATTTTTGTTTTATTATAATAATCTTTAGCTACGCAGCTTGTCAGGTTGTCTTTAAGTCCACAAATGATTGTTGCTCTCATAAATAAAGCAAGTATTACTGTACTTGCTTTATAACAGCATAAAAGAGTACGGAATACTTGTACTGTTGTCATAGTAACTAGATTAACAGAAAAATCAAAGAAATTTTGTCTGGCCAGTAAAATAGCTCAGATTGCTTTTATGAAAACACACCAAACATCTTTTAAGCAGAACATAAGATGTATATTATTATATCTATATACTGGATCAAAAATATTTTATCACCTGTACAAATACAGCATGATACTGCTGTTGTAATAGTGGCTATTGGATACCATCAACAATCATATTAATAGGGGACAGTGATTGTGGTATAAAGATATTGTATAAAGATATTATGATGTACCAAGGAACATTGTAGAGATAGCACATGGGCATTGTTTGTGATAATACAAGAACAACATACATTTTGTAATACTGAAGAGAAGACATTGTTTTGGTAATATACAATCATTGTCAAATTCTGCTGAGGTTGACTTTGCCCTTTCATCCTTTTGGGGTCAATAAATTAAGAACCAGTTGTGTACTGGAGTTGATCTAATTGACTGGCTCCCTCCCACAAAATTTTCAGGCCTTGTGCCTAGAGTAGAAAAGAATATACAATCATTGTCTGTGATAGTGCTCCATGTTCATTAGGTGCTGATACCACATGAACATTATTCATGACTCATGACATTGTCTGTTAGGTCTTGTGGTAGAGTCTTGTAATGATCCTTTATCTCTTATCCTTTACTTGTTTCAGTCATTTGACTGTGGCCATACTGGGGCATGACCTTGAAGAATTTTGGCCAATCAAATCAATCTCCAGCACTTTCTGTAAGTCTGGGATTTAATCTATTGGTTTCTTTGATTAAACCACAAAGTTATGGAGATGTAAACAAACCACCACTGGTTGTCAAAAGGTGTCGGAGGACAAACACACATTCATACATACACACATGTGCACACACATACATGCACGTGCACACACACACACACACACACACGATGAGCTTCTACACAGGTTTCATCTAACAAATTCATTTAGAAGGCGTGGTTGGGCTACAGCCATAGTAGAAGACACCTGCCTATGGTGGTGTCCAAGAAGACTGGGCCCAGAAGCCTGCAATTGTAAAGGGACCTTCTTAGCCACACCACAATGATTGCCTTGTTAGTATATTTTATCACATAGCAGCTACTATTACAATGACTGTATCACGTAATACCTCTAGGTTAAGGCACATGGCTCAGTGGTTAGAGTAAAGTTCATATTTTTCAATTTTATTATTTATTTTATATAAGATGTCTCTCAAGGTCAAATCACTACTTCTCTCCCTTGAGAGGTCACAGTACTTAATTTATCGACCCTGAAAGGATGAAAGGCAACGTCGACTTTGACAGAATTTGAAATCAGAACATAACAGCAGACGAAAGACTGCTAAGCATTTTGCCTATGGAGGAGGGTCATGAGAACAACTTTCCTGGAAATAGTGGGCAGTGAATATAGATATGAATGAATGGACTTTACTGACCCTGGACAGGTGAAAAAAATAAAGTTCACCACTTGCAGAATATATATTCAGATTATAGATGACCAAAATTAAATGTTATGATTCATTTAGACCACTACTCTGCTATTTCTGTTAAATCTCTGCTCTCAATAGAAATTGATATTGATTTCTAATATTTTTTATTTGTTCTTAACATTCAATGGATATTAACATTAACTGCGTAAACATTATAATCCAAAGCATATAGCTATTTGTTTGTTCGTGTGTGTTTATATGTGCACCTGTGAACGTATGTGTGATGTGTGTGTGTACGTGTATACATTTATGTGTACATGTAAGTATATATACAGGTGTGTGTGTGTACTCATATTTGCATATATATGTCTGTATATGCTCATATTTATGTATATGAACACATTTGTTTGTGTGTGCATATTTTTGTGTGTATGTATACATTTTGTATGTATGTATGTGTGAGTGTGTGTGCATGAATGTATGCATGTGTGTATATATATATGTGTGTATATATATATATATATATATATATATATATATATATATATATATATACACACACACATATATTAATCTGAAGAATGCAATATTTATAATATTGATAAATGGTTAATGAGTTAGAAGATTTCCTTATAGTAAATAATATATGCATAGATGTGTTGAGTAGCATAGTGAAGATTAATTCAGATTTCCTCCCAATGAAACCATTCATTAATAGCTCAGTTGTCATTTCAACATTGATTTAATCAATGTTCAATAATCATTGTTCAATAATCATATTGAATTAATATTGAATTACGACTGATTTTTAAACATAAAAATTGACATGGAATTCTGACATTCAATCAACAGTAATGCGTGAATCTTAAATCAATATTGAAACATGATAGATTTAATATCAAACGTGAGTTAATCTCTTTCATTTACTGATAGCTTTGATAGTTTAATCTGTAAAAAAAATGAAGAAAGGTAAAGAATATGGAAAAGTTAAGTGAGAAAACTTCTCCTTAAATATTTTGTATATAATTTTCTTAACCAAGAAACTGTATTCTTCCATTTTCTCTGAGTATTTTACACAAATCTGACAGTAATTTTTCTTTAAAATCTGATATACAGCTATCAACATGCATTTGTATAAATGCTAAGTACTATGTTCATGGTGCTAAGTATCTTGTACTTTAAAAATATACTCTACATTCGTGGCCGTTGCCAGTACCGCCTGACTGGCCTTCGTGCGGGTGACACGTAAAAGCACCCACTACACTCTCTGAGTGGTTGGCGTTAGGAAGGGCATCCAGCTGTAGAAACTCTGCCAAATTTAGATTGGAGCCTGGTGTTGCCATCCGGTTTCACCAGTCCTCAGTCAAATCATCCAACCCATGCTAGCATGGAAAGCGGACGTTAAACGATGATGATGATGATGATGATGATGACATTTAGAGGAGTTACATACAAATGAAGTACATTAATACAATTATGGATTAGATTTATGTTAAATCCAGATTAAGAAAAGACAAATTGTATCTTAGTAATTCTAGACTACCAATTGATTGTTTGTCTGCTAAACAAGGAGTTGAAGTTTGTCCAAAGTTCTTACAAGAGTTGGAATTATTGTCATCATTATTTTGATTAACGATCAATGACAGAGACCAGGTGACATTCGTTATTAAATTTATATTGACTCTAAGGTGGCGTGCTGGCAGAGTCATCAGTATGCTGAGCAAAATGCTTAGTGGTATTTCGTCTGGTTGTGTGTTCAAATTCTGCTGAGGTTAGCTTTGCCTTTCATCCTTTCTGAACCCAGAACCATGCGGTTCGTAAGCAAGCTACTTACCACACAGCCACTCCTATGCCTGCTAATAATATATATTTATTTGTGTTTGTCTTTTTCTCTTTTACATAATAATATAAAAATAAGTACCAGTCATGTACTGGGGTCATTATAATCAACTTGCCCACTTCTTCAAAATTTCAGACATTGTGCCTATAGTAGAAAGGATATTTATATTGACTCTAGTGGGCCCATGGATTCAGCATAAGTTAAGTATATTGAAATACAAGAAAAGCACAGCCCATCTGGTGCTTGTTTAGAAATAGCAACTCATCTTTCACTCAATTGGGTATGGGATGTTTTGGCATTGCTGTTTGGCACTGACTATTTGGCATTGCTGTTTGGCACTGACTATTTGGCATCACTGACTCAATGCTGACTTATTTGACAACAAATGATTTAATTTTTCACTCATTCCCTCTCTCTCTCTCTCTCTCTGTCTCTCTCTCTCTCTCTCTCCCTCTCTCTCTACCTGTATGTCTATATTTCTGCACATAAAAAAAGCACCCGTACCAGTGTCACATAGAAAAGTAACCATGCTAGCATCATATAAAAAAGCAGCTGTGCTAGTGCTACATGCCAGCACTATGTAAAAGACCACATGTTCCAGCGCCCCCTTAAAAATTTACCCATGCTGGTGGAATTTGAACTCAGAATGTACTTGCTTT
>NC_068985.1:20479428-20479760 GCF_001194135.2 Octopus bimaculoides
TACTTCACTTTATATATATACTCTTTTACTCTTTTACTTGTTTCAGTCATTTGACTGTGGCAATGCTGGAGCACCGCCTTTTAGTCGAGCAAATCGACCCCAGGACTTATTCTTTGGAAGCCTTGTACTTATTCTATCAGTCTCTTTTGCCGAACCACTAAGTTACAGGGAAGTAAATACATCAGCATTGGTTGTCAAGTGATGTTGGGGGGACAAACACAGACACACAAACATATACACACACATATATATATACATATGATGGGCTTCTTTCAGTTTCCGTCTACCAAATCCACTCACAAGGCTTTGGTCGGCCTGAGGCTATAGTAGAA
>NC_068985.1:20479770-20481440 GCF_001194135.2 Octopus bimaculoides
TCTTTCAGTTTCCGTCTACCAAATCCACTCACAAGGCTTTGGTCGGCCTGAGGCTATAGTAGAAAACACTTGCCCAAGGTGCCACGCAGTGGGACTGAACCCAGAACCATGTGGTTGGTAAGCAAGCTACTTACCACACAGCCACTTCTATGCCTGCTAATAACATATATTTATTTGTGTTTGTCTTTTTCTCTTTTACATAATAATATAAAAATACATGTTTAAATAAATGAATAAAAAATATTAAGAATAAATAAATCTAAATATTATATATATATTTTTTTTTCTTGTATTTCCAGTGGCTGAATTTGCACAACAAGTTGCTGTAGTATATGAAAATTTTTCAAAGGAACTAGATTCTGTGATAACAACATTTAGGAAAACAAGTAAAGATTTAAAGAAAGACAGGTAAATATTTTAATATTTCACACTCTTTCTCTTTCAGTTTCAAGAAAGCCAAAATCCATTGAATATCATTGTTATTATAATTTGCTTCACATCATTACATATTGTCATGGTTTCTACTCAGTGTAATATATTCATCCTGATTTCTTGATTTATGTGGAATATACTGACAATTTTTACCATTTCCACTTGCAAATATATTCTACAGGGTGTCCACAAAGTCTGGGTACACGGGCATTAGCACATACTTTTAAAACAAAACAATTTTATTTAATTATAATGTTAATAGATAAATCCGTAATCGTTTTTGAGTAAACTTTCTCTTTCAACACACCCCAGAAAAAGAAGTCTTATATTTAATTGTTTATCTTATGATTTTATTTACTCCATGTACCCAGCCTATGTGGACACCCTGTATATATTCTGAAAATGACTTCACCATCCCTTCCATAGACATCACTATTGTATAGCTATTATCTATTACTACTACTCTGCCAAATCAGATTGGAGCCTGGTGTAGCCACCTGGTTCACCAGTCCTCAGTCAAATCCTCCAACCCATGCTAGCATGGAAAGCGGACGTTAAACGATGGTGATGATGATGATGATGACTATTACTATTACTACTACTACTACTACTACTACTACTGCTACTGCTGCTGCTGCTGTGGTGGTGGTGGTGGTGCTGCTGCTGCTGCCACTGATGATGATGATAATGATATCTATCTATTTATCTGTCCATCTATCTATCACACACACACACATCTATATGTATGTATGTATATACGTATGTATGTATGTATATATGTATGTATGTGTGTGTGTATAAGTAATAGTTTAAAATTTGGTATACACTTCGTAGTATGCCGTTTAAAGCCCATTCATAGTTTTTGACTCCCTGATGTTATCAAAAGTAAGGATTTAACTCAAGTTTCTCATTTTTGTGAATAGCTACAGACAACCACCACAATGTATTCTAACTGAAATAAGTGAAACAGACTAAAAAATGAAGCAACTTTTGACAAGTCATCCAATGAGACACCTCTGCACCAATGATGCACCACAAATGTTTGTATGGCATCTCACCTGCGAAGGAGTGATGTACAATGGGTTGAAATGATCACAGAGATTAATAAAGATTCTCTTGAATTTAGGTTTCTTTGTCTTTCTCTCTTATCATATACATGTGTGTGTGTGTGTGTGTGTGTGTGTGTGTGTATACACATATATTTATATATATGTATATATGTATGTATATATATATAT
>NC_068985.1:20481450-20497104 GCF_001194135.2 Octopus bimaculoides
TGTGTGTGTGTGTGTGTATACACATATATTTATATATATGTATATATATATACGTATATATGTATGTGTATTTATGTATATATATATATATTTAGAAGTAAATGTAGAGATAAGCAAGTTAGACAGATTAATATCTAGAGTATATTAAATACTTATACCTGCTCAAGTTTAAATCTCTTGAGCACTACTAAGTGTATTCTGTATGGAGAATATCTGATTCCCATCTATGAAGTATATATATATATATATATATATGTACCTATGTATGTATGTATCATCATCATCATCATCATCATCATTATCGTTTAACGTCCACTTTCCATGTTAGCATGGTCTGGACGATTTGACTGAGGACTGGCAAGCCAGATGGCTACACCAGGCTCCAATTTGATTTGGCAGAGTTTCTACAGCTGGATGCCCTTCCTAACACCAACCACAAGGCCAGTCAGGCAGTACTGGCAATGACCTCGCTCGAATGTTCTTTCACGTGCCACTGGCACAAGTGCCAGTAAGGCGACACTGATAACGATCATGCTCAAATGGTGCTATTTACGTTCCACTGGCACGGAAGCCATGTGTATATATATATATATATATACATCTATATATAGATATAGATATAGATATATATATATATGTATCATCAATAGTTCATTTGTCTGAAAAAGAACCACTCTATAAACCATTAGAGCAGTAGTATATATTTTTAGAAAGTGAAATGTTATGGCCAGTCATAGTGACCATTAGTTTCACACCTATAAAGTGTTTAGCAGTATAGGCAACTTGTCAGACTCAAATGGCCAAAAGTGTATAACCTCTCTACAACTGGAGGAAGAATTACACCATGGTCAGTTACTTTTGTAAACAAAATATTTGTCCATGCTGCAAGCAAGACAGGTTATCCCTCTTACATTGGCTCCAGCTATGGTGATATTCAAAGGAGTTGTAGTTGGCTTATGCAATGAATGGAAAATTCCATGTTTGTAGTAGGAAACATCTTAGATGTGGGCATTGACTAAATACTTCTTTCCTGAAGCTTAAACAGGGGTTTCATGTTGAGGGAGTTTTTTTTAGGATTTTTGCCCTCTCTGCTAAGCAAAGCTTACACCATTTGCTCCCATTTATATAAGTCCCTAGTTGTTCAAGGAGCTTCCATTTAATTATGGAGTTCGTTCCTCTTTTAAGCACCATATGTGGCTGCCAGGAACATGATGTTGCACCTTTCTGGTATCCTAAAAGAGGACTTATGGTTGTTCAGACATTGTTTTAATGGGGATGTTGACGAATTAAAGTTTTCGTGTCTGTGTATTGGCTGTACTACCACAATTGATGTTTCTTTCATTAACACTAGATCTAATGTTATTGCTGTTGTTGCTGAAGTTGCTGTCGGTGCTGATATTACTGGACATGATTCTGGTGGTTCTGTTGCTGCTGACATAGCAACGAATACCAGCCACTTCCAGCTACAATGTTGGTGTTGCTGCTGCTGTCATAACTGTCATAATTGTTGTCTCTTCTGCTTGATGTGCTGCTGCTGCTGCCACTGCCACTGCTACTATTTGTCATTGCTGCTGGTTGTCAGCAGATGCATCATTACTACTTAGGTTGTTACTCAGGCCACCAGCATTGCCAATGCCATTGTTGTTATTGCTGTTGTTGTCAGTAGATGTGCCATTGCTGCTTAAGCTGTTACTCTGGCTACTAATGCTAGCTACAACCTCAGTCTCATACATGACCCCCTTGGCTTTGCATTGACCCCGCCACTGAGTGATTATTGTATGCCCTACATGAACATCCTACCTCTGCTTCTGGTTTAGGGGTGATCATTAAATTTTTTCTGATGTTGGGCACACATCTGTAAGATACCCTTAAGTTGTGCCTATTAAACAAATGTTCATATTTGTGTGATTGTGTGAAGTTTTTGTCCACCAATCTAAGGAATAGTCTTCCCTCATAAGTTTTGATGTTCAAAGAGAAGAGTAGGGCAAACCAAACAGCATTACAGTGGAACTTTTTTTTTTGCAGCTTATAGGAGATGCAGTCCTTAAACCCACTGAATGCCTGAGCTTAGTTGTAATAAGGGGATGCAGTGTCAAAAATCTCTTGACTTGAGGACAGGTTTAAAATTTTCTTGCTAGCACCATTCACTAGGTTTCTGAACATGATAGGCGAGTGGCAGAGGTTGTGTTGATGTAGGACATCCTCTTGTTTGGTTTGCAGTTGGGTCTGTTAGAACAGAAGCTCAGGTCTTACGTAACATCTCGATTTTTACCTTGGTCTCAATTTTTGCCTTGAGCCCCATGGAGCTAAGGGTGCTAATTAGGTCCTTCCTAAGCCTATTGAGGGTATGCCCATTAGCTCCTCTAGGGATGGCCAGAGCACCATCTCTATAGAGACCAAAGAGAACTGAAGGGAACATCATTAAACTTTCTGCCTGGATTCTCAAGCATGACCAACTGAGACTATAGACATCCAATCATCTCATTCCTGGTCTACCCATGGGTCTCCTGTAAAGGCACATGGTTTAGTGATTAGAGTGTTGAACTCACAATCATAAGATTATGGTTTCGATTCCTGGACCAGGTGATGCGTTGTGTTCTTGAGCAAAACACTTCATTTCATGTTGCTCCAGTTCACTCAGCTGGCAAAAATGAGTAATCTTGCAATGGACTGGCGTCCCATCCAGGTAGGGAATTTATATGCCATGGAAACTGGAAAACCAACCCTTATGAGTCAGCATGACTCCAGAAGGTAACTTTACATATGTTTCCAACTAGTTGACACAGCTCAAAGAACCTGCCTTGTGATTCCTCGCTGCCACATTTTAATCACATATCCATCTTACCGGAGCTGTGATCTCTCAATGCAGAGAATTAACAGCTCAATCTGGAGAGACTCCCTGATTTTCCTGCTATGCACCCTCTCAAGTACTGTTACGTCAGAGATCCTCTCAAGGAACTCCCGTTTCAGCTCATTGTATTCATGACTGTACACTTTTGGTTATTGCTCAAACATATTAACAGAGTAAATTCAACCACAGCGATGCCGCAAAGAATCGTAATAGGATTTCCAAAGCTACTTTGGTCAGAAGCTTACTTTTGGTCATCATTCTAGGAAAGTGTTTGTCTAAGACAAACCCTTTGTGGAATTTTCTTTTAAAGAAGGAAGACTCACAATTGACAGCAAATAAGCAGGAAGCGCCTTTAATAATAGCAGTTGGATTAGAAGGGTCTGTCATCCCAATGAATAGTTCACTACATGTACACACATGCACATGCACACAAATGTACATATATATCATTTACACATACATATGCATACAATATACTCTATAGATGTTTATATATGTGTATCATATGTATATATTTATATATAAGTTTGTGTGTAAGAGAGAGAAACATGTATATGAGTCATATCCAATCAACTAATTGGATATATTGAGTGTTGCTTACTGATTTGAAGGTTTGACTTTCATACTTATTCACTGCTTCTGCCATGTGTCTATCACTAATAGGGTATAAACTGTCTTTTTTCTGTACATCAGACATAAATTTGATGTAGCTTGGGGTTTTATGTCAAAGTGAAATCAATATCTAACTTTCAAGATATGATTTACCAGATGACAAAATGGCCGAGTGGTTAGAATGCCAGACCGAATGACTTGTAGTATTTGTTGTTATTCTCAATACTGTGAGTTCAAATCCCACTATGGTCAAATTTACCTTTCATCTTTTAAGGGTCGGTACAACATTATGAATTCAAATCCCACCATGGTAGAATTTGCCTTTCATCCTTTAAGGGTCAATAGAAAAAAAGTACCAATTCAGAGCAGTGAATTGGCAAAACCATAAAAACATCAGACCAGATATCTGGTGGTATCTGCTCTAATTCTTTATATCCTGAGTTCAAACCCTGTTATAAAAATTTTGGGTGATAGATTTAATTTGTCATCTCATTTAATATTTTTACCTGGCGTCTTGGATGCTTTTTGCCGAGTCTACTGCTTTGCAAGTATTCAGTGCAAGTACATCTCTGACATAAGGTTACCTTCCGCCTAGTGGTATAGCTTGAGTGTGTGTGCTACCTGAGGCAGCCCCTGACTTTGTGGCTGTTCCCTACTCAAGCTTACACAGCAGACACAAAAGTACTGCCACCCCCATCACCTCCCACCTTAGCAATAATAATGAACTTATTGTATACAGCAGTCAGGTGCATTACAACTAATCAAAACAAATGTAGCCTGAAGTACATGAACAAACAGTGCACAGGAAGTAAACAGTGAATGAGTTGTAAAATAAAAAAAGAAATATTGTTTCCTCTTCCTCTCTCCTTCCCTCCCACCAGTCTCAGAGACTCTGTAAAAGATCATGGGTATTGCCTTACGCCATGACTAAAAGATAAGCAAGCAAATTACTCTTGCTTGAAGGAAGACTAGAAAACATGCCTAATGATCCACTGAAGGACAACATCCGAGACGCATCGAACAGTTACCTCCCTTCGTTTTATCAGTTTAAATCTTTCATCCTTCCATTGCTGCTGTGGAGGCACTATGGCCCAAAAATTAGGGCAGCAGACTCATAGGATGGTGGTTTCGATTCCCAGACCGGGCATTGTGTGTGTTTATTGAGCGAAAACACCTGAAGCTCCATGAGGCTCCAGCAGGGGGTGGTGGCGACCCCTGTTGTACTCTTTCACCCCAACTTTCTCTCACTCTTTCTTCCTGTTTGTTGAGTCCTGTCCAGCTAGCGGGGAACACATACACCATGGAAACCGGGAAGCCAACCCTATGCTCCACAAGGAGCTAAGAGGATTTCCATATTCCATCCATCGCTGCTAAAAATGAAGTATCAGCCAAAGAATGAAATAAGCAGGTACTGTCTGGGTCCCAGAATGGGATACCAGCCCATCGCAGGGTCACTCATTTACAGTTGAGTGAACTGGAACAATGTGAAATGAAGTGTTTTGCTCAAGAACAAAATCCACTGGGAATTGAAACCACAATCTTGTGATCATAAGTGCAACACCTTAACCACTAGGCCATGTACCTTCACCAAGGAATGAAATTGGTTTCATATTCCAATAAAGCATCCTGGAAATGAATGATGTTATAAGATTGCAACTAAAATTAATTTATTTTCTTGGTATTAAGAATCTATTGAACCAGTGACAGCCTTTAGTTTCAACTGCACAAAACAGATAGTTCATTTGTTCATTTAACATTTGTCTCCCTTGCTAGGTTGGGTTTCATGGAGGATTTATTTGAGGCAGGATTTTATGGTCAAATGCTCACTCTGTTACCAGTTCTTAGTTGCTTTCAAATAAGGGGCGTTATTTATTTTAAATGTCTTTGAAAATACAGAATGATGATTCATCATAAAGTCACTAAGGTATACCAATACCACTCAGCCAGTGGTAAGTATATACATATAAATATTTACATACCCACTTATATACATGCATGCACGCTTATACATCTGTGCACACATATACATACATACAAAAGTGGTGAGCTGGCAGAGATGTTAGCATGCCGGGCGAAATGCTTAGCAGTATTTCGTCTGTCTTTACGTTCTGAGTTCAAATTCCGCTGAGGTCAACTTTGCGTTTCATCCTTTTGGGGTCAATAAATTAAGTACCTGTTGCATACTGAGGTCGACCTAATCGAGTGCCCCCCACCTCAAAAATTTAGGACCTTGTGCCAAGAACAGAAAAAGAAAAAAGTATATACATACATACATACATTCAAATGTATGGCTGTTAGGTTAAGATCCTCAGTTTGCAAACACGTGATTTCAGGTTCAGAACGCATTGTACTGGGCAAGTGTCTTCTCATACAATCCCAGGGCTTTAGTTGACCTGGGGTTATTGCAGAAGACACTTGCTCATGATACCACATGGCAGGTTTGAACCAGAAATCATGTGTTTGGGAAGCAAACATTTTAAATAGACACCCACACTTGCACCTATCTACATGTCTGTCTAAATAGATAGATACACAGATAGATTGATAGAGAGAGAGAGAGAGAGAGAGAGAGAGAGAGATAGAGAGAGACAAACAGACAGACAAGCAGGCAGGCAGGCAAACAGACAGACAGACAAACAGATAGATAGATAGATAGATAGATAGATAGAAGCAGGTTTGGTAGAACAAACAGGAAGAATAGAACTCAATATTTTGGTAAGTGCCATGTACAGACTCTTGACCTTTGAGTTTCTTTTGTAACTTTCTTGTGAGGTGGTGAGGTGAGTCTACCATGTGTTATACTATTCATATGATGTATGGTTCACAGAAGACACAGGGTGCTTGAATGTTATAGGGAATGTCACAACTTTCTACCATCTTATATTTAATATGTATATATGTAATCATCCCAAGAATATGGACTATGATTATAAGAAATATGTGATCTGTGGAAATGCACATAGCAATGCATTAGAATATTTATAAATTCCATCCATGGAATATTATTGGTGTTGTTGTTGTTGTTATTATTATTACTATATTTATCCTATATTATAGCAGCACAGCTTGGTACAACCCCAAAAAAACTGCTATTACCAGCTGATATCATAAGGATGTAGACATAATGAAGTAGGAGCTTTTATGTGTATATTCAAAAACGTTTCCCATATGCAAAGATATATATATATATATATATATATATATATATATATATATATATATAGAGAGAGAGAGAGAGAGAGAGAGAGAGATAAATAGATAGATAGATAGATAGATAGATTGATAGATAATCATCATCATCATCATCATCATTGTTTAATGTTCACCTTCCATGCTAGCATGGGTTGGACGGTTTGACTGAAGACTGGCAAGCCAGGAGACTGCACCAGACTTCTATATCAGCAATTTTCCCCTTGCTTTCATCGATGTGATATTCAGGGAGGAAATTTCGGATATTTGCATATAGAAGAAATTGTTTATACAGCGGGATAGTCTTGTTTCTATTATGCACATCTTCACTCATTCACTAAGAGAACGGTAGAACTTGTCAATTAGCCAAATTGTAAGAAGCAGAGTTATTTCCCTTAGTCCATGGGCACTGCGATGAGTATAGACATTTTCTATAGCCCGTTATATATAATATCACTGTTACTAATTTTATCTATCCCGGTTCTTCACCTTGTGTTGCACTGTGTTATCCGTCGCCATTCGTTTTTAGACTTATAATTGTTAATTAGCAGCATAAACATGCAGCCACAAATCCACAAAGGAGGAGTGTAGTTAATTGAATTCATCTCAGTATGCATCTTTTAACTCAAAGATTTCCTTGAAGACTGCATATCAACAAAGGCATTCCAACCACGACCATACAGTGTATACTCTCTCTCTCTATATATATATTGGTTATACCTCATCCAGACTACATCGCCCAGCATGTCTTTATTTTTTAAAACAGTAGGTTTTCTTTTGAAGGGGATTTGATTCCACTTTTGAGCAGGCTTCGAGACCACTTATTGGTTTCCTTGTTGAGTTGACTCACTAGCATCTGTTTTTGTCAAAGCCAACAAGCATGGCTGTGTGGTTAAGAAGCTTGCTTCTCAGCCATGTGGTCTCAATTCAGTCCCCCTGCATGGCACCTAGGGCAAGAGTTTTTTCCTAAAGCCCTGATCAAAACAAAGCCTTGTGAGTGAAATGGAAACTGAATTAAAAGGCGGCACGCTGGCAGAAACGTTAGCACGCCGGGCGAAATGCTTAGTGGTATTTCGTCTGCCGTTACGTTCTGAGTTCAAATTCTGCCAAGGTCGGCTTTGCCTTTCATCCATTTGGGGTCGATAAATTAAGTACCAGTTACACACTGGGGGTCGATGTAATCGACTTAATTCCTTTGTCTGTTCTTGCTTGTCCCTTCTATGTTTAGCCCCTTGTGGGCAATAAAGAAATAAGGAAACTGAAAGAAGACCACTCTGTATGTATGTGTGTGTGTCTGTGTGTGTTTGTGCATAGCCTTGTTTTGACCTCATGTGATCTTGTTCATTTCCAATCTTCTATGAGAAAAATGTGTAGTCATGGGAAATATTGCCTTGCTTGAAAACAGGTGAGGGTTGGTGAGGGGAAGGGCATCCAGCCATAGAAAGTCTGCATCAGCAAATTCCATCCAACTCTATGTGAGCATAGAAAAGTGGACACTAAACGACGATGGTGATGAACCTTGACAGGAAGGTGGAATGATGATATACTTTGATATTAGTAATGGGAGTAGTAAAATCTGAAATTGTATAGTTTCGAATCATTAATTCCAACACCATTTAGTCACTGCAGCACCGCCTACCAATAATACAAGCAAGAGTTCTGTTGACAATATCAGAGCACAGAGCAATCAAAATTTGTTACATTTCATTCTGATTTTTTATTAATTCTTTTATTGCTTTTACTAAGTAAATTGTGACCATGCTGTGACTCTGCTTTGAAGGGTTTTTATTGATTATATCAACATCAATACTTGTTTGTGTCTGGTACTTTCATTCTATCGATTTCTATTATTGAACCAATTATTTGTTATATGTAGACACAGGTATAGCTGTGTGGCAAAAGAAAATGATAGAAAAAATACTAGACTTAAAAAATTAAGTACAGGTGTCAATCTGTTTGATTAAACCCTTCAAAGTGGTGCCACTGCATGGCTGCAATCTAATGATAGAAATAAGTAAAAACTGTAAGGCAGAAGATGTCTCATCCTGAATCCATCATATTTCCTCCACTTCTCACCTCTGTTATTGTGCAGGTGTGGCTGTGTGGTAAGGAGTTTGCTTCCCAACCACATAGTTCCAGGTTCAGTCCCACTGTGTGACATATTGGGCAAGTGTCTTCTGCTATAGCCTTGGGCCAACCAAAGCCTTGTGAGTGGATCTGGTGGACAGAAACTGAAAGAAGCCTGTCATAGACTCTTGGCGATATACCGTGTTTGAGAAGATCTGTCAAGTCAAGTGAAATCATAATCGTGGCAGATACCGGTTTCATGAAGTTGGCACCCATGCCAGTGGTCCATGAAGGCACTCATTACGTTCTTGTAGTGGTTGGCGTTAGAAAGAAAATCCAGCTGTAGAAACCATGTCAAATCAGGCAGGAGCCTGGTGCAGCCCCTCAGCTTATCAGCCCTGGTCAACCCGTCCAACCCATGCCAGCATGGACAATGAACATTAACTGATGATGATGATGATAATGATGATGATGCTATATATATATATATATATATATATATATATATATATATATATACATATATGTGTGGTCCAATCCATGCCAGCATGGAAAGAGGATGTTAAATGATGATGATGATGTATATCTATGTATGTGTGTCTTTATGTCTGTGTTTGCCCCCCCACCAATGTGTGACAACTGTTGTTGGTTTATTTACATCCCTATAACTTGGTGGTTCAGTAAAAAAGACCAATAGAGTAAGTACCAGGTTTTAAAAATGAACTGGGGTCAATTTGTCCGACTAAAAACTCTTCAAGACGGTACCCCAGCATGGCCGCAGTCTAATGATTGAAACAAGTGAACGATATCATATATTTTCTCTCAGTCTTTGTTATTCGATATAATCTAATCTATTAATTTTTATCTTATAACAGACCACCAATTGATAGTCCAACTTCCATTTTTTCTGCTTGGGAAACATTATTTCAAGAAACTGAGAATGATGCACAGGTTTGTATGCTTTCAAAACATTGTCTTTCCTTTAAATGTTTACAATTTCGAATGTTACAACTTCAAATATAATACAGTCCTATATTTAAGAGATGAGGAATTATGTACATTATTTACATTTGATGGATATTTGTCCTCATTTTGCTTGTTGTTAACACGTTTTGGCTGATATACCCTCCAGCCTTCATCAGGTGTCTTGGGTATTTTTCGATGTTATCATTATTATTATTATTATTCAGGTCACTGCTTGGAATTGAACTCGGAATCTTGGGGTTGGTAGCCTGCACTCTTAACCACTATGCCATATGCCCATGGGCAATTATGGACTGAATTTTAGGGCTTATAAATCTAATATTTTCCTATCCTTCCTTAATACTGGTTCCGATATGCTACTCATATCTGCACTCAGTCCGCTTAGGAGGTTGTTGTGTCCTAGCATATGTGCTGCTTCTTTTAGTTTTTGAATTTTGTTGAATCCAGCAGTGTTCTCTGTCTATTATTTTAACTTCATTCCACAGGGGGTGGTGGTCTCCATTTTTCCATACATGATCAGCTATACCTGATTTATCAATATCTCCTCATGTCACAGCTTTGCGATGTTTGTCTACCCTTATTTTGAGGGGACGACATGTTTTGCCTTTGTATAACCTACCACAGCTGCATGGGATGGAGTACATGCAGTCTCTGGCCATATTCTCTTCTATTGGTAGTTTTACTCGAAGGAGATATTTGCAAAGTGTTGTATTACTCTTGAATACTGTCCTGATGTCATATGGGCTGCATATCTTTTGTATCTTTTTGGAGAGGCCTTTCACATTGGGTAGACAGACTGTGGACGGTTTATTGGAATCATATTCTCTTTTCTTCATAATTGGAGTGGATACTCTGTTTTTATTTTGGCGTAGTGGTTCAAATATAATATTCATAGTTCAAAATACAGTGGATACGTTTTTGGACACACAAATTACTGCTGACACTTTTGTAGGTATCAAGTATTTTAGTACAGCCTCTTTGGCCCCGCCTATTTCGCACTGTTGATTCAACACTAACTTATTTGACATCAGTCATTTTAACATTTCTCTTGTTCTCTCCCTCTCTATCTATCTGTCTGTTTCTTCCTGCCCCCACTCTCTGTTTATGTGTGTGAGTACATTTCTCTCTATGTGTCCGAGGAGAGGGAAATGTTTATGTCATTTGTGTTCAATTAATAGATTGTAATCTCTCTCTCTTTTTATCTCTCTCTATATATATTTCTGTGCATGGGTGTATGTGTGTGTGTGTGTGTGTGCGTGCGTGTGTTTGTGTGTGTGCATGTTTGTGTGTGTGTTGTGTGCATGTGTGTGTGTGCATTTGCGTGTGTGCACGTGTGTGTATGTTTGTGTGTGTTGTGTGTGTATGTGTGTGTGTGCATGTGTGCATGTGTGGGTATGTTTGTGTGTGTGTGTGTGTGTGTGTCTGTGTGTCTGTGTGTGTGTGTGTGCGCATGTGTCTGTGTGTGTGTCTGTGTGTGTGTGCGTGTGATAGAATGTTTCCAGTGCCAAAAAGTATTGTTGCCAAAACAGATTAGACATCCAGTCAGCTGTATCAAATCATCAACTTCCAAACAGCTGCACCCAGTTGTCTCATTTCAACTTTTCATTACTATTTCATATCAACCGGAGAATGTGGCATTCACCGTTGGTTACAGGTTGGCAACATTCTAATCAAAGGTTCACTGCACTTATGATGGCAACAGTGCAGGTCAGAGAAAGCAAATACTGCATGGTATTTTAATTTGAAAGCCTCTGTTTATTTCCTTATTAAAAGATTACAAATTTTGTTGAAAGACATCAGTGAAATATATATATAGGCGCAGGAGTGGCTGTGTGGTAAGTAGCTTGCTTACCAGCCACACGGTTCCGGGTTCAGTCCCACTGCGTGGCACCTTGGGCAAGTGTCTTCTACTATAGCCTCAGGCCGACCAAAGCCTTGTGAGTGGATTTGGTAGACGGAAACTGAAAGAAGCCCGTCGTATATATGTATATATATATATATATATGTATGTGTGTTTGCGTGTCTGTGTTTGTCTCTCCCCCCCACCATTGCTTGGCAACCGATAGTGGTGTGTTTACGTCCCCGTAACTTAGTGGTTCGGCAAAAGAGACCGATAGAATAAGTACTAGGCTTACAAAGAATAAGTCCTGGGGTCGATTTGCTTGACTAAAGGTGGTGCTCCAGCATGGCCACAGTCAAATGACTGAAACAAGTAAAAGAGTAAAAAGAGTAAAGAGTTATATTCATGGTGTAGGCATCACTTGCAAGAGAGTAAGGCCTGGTAACAAGTATCATGCTTTCATTTACTGTTTTAGGTGTCTATGTAGCCAAAGGACATAGAAACACTTAGATCCCTTCTATGCTTGACTTAGGGGAACATCACAAATGTAACAGTGGCAGGGAGAGGTTGCTGTACCAGCACTTGGATTATACTAAGTTTCAGCTGAGTAAGCTGGAACAATGTGAAATTATGTGCCTTCCTCAAGAAAATTACATACCACCAGGCCCAGGAATCAAACCCATGATTTTATGATTGTGAATCCAACACTCTAACCACTTGGCCATATGACATGATTATTTACATACATATATACATGTATGTATGTATGTATGTATGGAAAACAAACTTCAACCAGCTATTCTAATGTAAATAGGATACTTAATATAAATTCCGCATTTCACAAATATAGAATTGTCAGAATCAAAACAGTTTACAATAAAATCCCGCTTATATCCCATTCAAATAACCAGAACTCTCAAGCTATCAACATTCAGAAAGAAAAAAGAAAAGAAAATGCATTGTTAATTAGGGTCCAGAGAATTTGTACTAGTTTGTGTTAATTAATTGCCTGTGAAAGAAATTTTCTTTCTAAAACGGATTGTTGCTTCTCAAAGTACAGTACAATATCATATTTTATTGCATTTACAGAACCTGTATTTCAAGGTTATTAAAACTTGTTCTTTACTCAAATTATATTTCTTTATATTTCTCTCATTTCTATTTTACTCAGAGTATTAATGATAACACTGATGTGTATGTAGAGTTTTAATGAGTTTTGTAAGGTGTTACATAATGAGTTATGTTAAGTTAAAAAGTGACGATCGAATATCCGGAAAATTCGATTATCTGGCAACCCTTCTTCCCAGTGGTTTTGGATGGGAGAGAGTTTACTGTAATATAAAGCCTGAAAGGATATAGGATGTTGTTGCCGGGTATTAACAGGGGAATCTGGTGCAACATGTGCAGCACTATTAGGAAATTTTAATCAGAAACTTTTTAGCATTGGCCACCACCCAAAGGAATTGGCCTGTAGGAAAATGTTGTATACTGTTTTCGTAAAGAACATAATCAGTCGACTGAGACAGGGTTGTATCTGTGAACAAGAACAAGAACTCTATAAGCAAACGATATTACTAAAGGGAGGCAACTTTTACATATCTTAATATGGTTTTTGCTTACACGCAACTATTCTGGCTGAGAAACTACAAGATGAAAAAATTCAGTTGATAAAATTTAATGAAATCAGTATTTCTGATATTGTAAATTCAATTACATACAATTAAATTACTTACATTTATTTTTTGCGAATACACAGATTTTCTGGAAAAAAATAAAATCAACAGATATATAGCATTACAAGAAA
The DNA here is from genome assembly GCF_001194135.2 of Octopus bimaculoides. NCBI lineage: Eukaryota > Metazoa > Mollusca > Cephalopoda > Octopoda > Octopodidae > Octopus > Octopus bimaculoides. The sequence goes on from NC_068985.1 coordinate 20,494,798, forward strand.
TTAAATTTGAAATTATAAAATTGATAAAATATCTTTGTTTTTCCATTCACACAGGTAAAAGTGTGAATAAAATTAATTAACGTTAAAAGTGTGTAATTTGATAAAATATGATTGAATTGTATAATTACATAGAGATTAATCTAATATGCACTTATATTGATACAGACAACTGCCATTTACAATAAAATTAAAGCAATTCTTCCAAAGTGAGCATTTTATCTGGATAATATAATGTATGCTTCTGCTTGTGATAAGAATTTTGACACAGGACTAATTCTTTGGCTGAATTATTAAGTTTTAATACCTTGTTGGTATTAATTGATATGCCATAGTAATAAATTAGATAATGTTAAAAGCGATGAGCTAGCAGAAATGTTACTGTGCCAGACAAAATACTATATTTACTGGCGTTTCTTTCAGTTCTGTACATTCTGAGTTCAAAAGTCACTGAGGTCCACTTTGCCTTTCATCATTTCGGAGTCAATAAAATAAGTACCAGTCTGACTAACTCCTTCCTGTTAGATAGCTGGCTTCATGCAAAGATTTGAAGCAATATATTAGTATCACTCTACAGCTTAGTTGGAGCTTCTAATTTGAGGCTCTGACAAAGTCATAGGGTAATACACAAACACTCAGCTATGAGTGCATTGCATCTTATAGCAGAAACAGCTGTAAGTTAAGGAAGTTCATTACTTAGTCTCTTATTTCTTTGTCATCAAGTTAATTTCTTAATAGACTCTGTACTTCACTAATCCTATTTTCTGAAGAATATGTGTATTGAGTTCTAACACCAGGTTGTTAGTATTGTTATGACTAAGTGAAACAACAACAACAACAACAACAACAACAACAACAACAACAACAGCAACAACAACAACAACAACAACAATAACAACAACAATAACAATAATAATAATAATAATAATAATAACAATAATATTGATAATAATAAATAATAATAATGCCCTGATGCAATACCAGGCAGTGGATCTCATGGCTTCTGATCTTAACTGATTGGAAGTGTTATTATGTACATGTTTTGTCTTGGTATAAAAGATGGGCTACAGCAAATATTCTGCTCAATACGACAGATTTGCTTGTCAGTTGCTTAACCTTAACCAGTTGAGCATGTCACTTCGTTGTTTACAATATGTGCATCTCTGATCATGAGCAGAAGTAGTGGGGAAGCATCATAGCCATGTGTTGAGAGGAATTCTTTGGGGTTTGGATAATTCACTTTTGGAAATGTGGATGTTTTGTTCAACATCCTCAAATAACCCTTATTCAGAGACCTTTTGAGTGGGATGGGCTACTCGACCTGAAGAAAATTCTAACTGGTCTTTGCAAACCTGGAATCAAACAGGCATAGTGGGTCAATAAGTATGGAATTTTGCTTTTCCTTATCTATAATCGTTATGTCTGGTCTATTATTTTCTAATATCATGTCCATTTCATAGTGGTTCACTCCTTTACTTTTTAGTATAGTTACTACTCTGATCTCTTCTTGAGAGTTTACAACTAGCTATTTTGCTTGATGCAAATCAGTGACTGGTGATCACTTTGAGAATGAGCCAGTTTCTAATGTATATTCAAGTCTCCTGCATTGGAATTTCAACAACATCAACAGGGTGTTTGTGCATGTTTGTGTGTATGTGTGCAATATTTGGAGTCAGTGTATGCACAGATTTTTATTTTCTATTTCATATGTGTATGTCATTATTCAGTGTTATTTCCAGTTTTCTTGCCAACAGAGAAAGAGCCGGTTTCTAACCTTAGCACCATTTGAGCGTGATCGTTACCAGCGTCGCCTTACTGGCACTTGTGCCGGTGGCACATTAGAAAATCATTCGAGCGAGGTCGTTGCCAGTGCCGCTGGACTGTCTCCTGTGCAGATGGCACGTAAAAAACACAATTTTGAGCGTGGCCATTGTCAGTACCGCGTGACTGGCCCTCATGCCGGTGGCACATAAAAGCACCCACCACACTCTTGGAGTGGTTGGCGTTAGGAAGGGCATCCAGCTGTAGAAACTCTACCAGATCAGATTGGAGCCTGGTGCAGCCATCTGGCTTGCCAGTCCGCGGTCAAATCGTCCAACCCATGCTAGCATGGAAAGCGGATGTTAAACGATGATGATGATGATGATGATCCAAGGCTCCTTCATTGGAATTTCAACATCAACAGCAGAGTATTTTGTATGTATGTATGTATATCTGTATGTATGTATGTATGTATGTATGTATGTATGTATGTATGTATGTACGTATGTATGTATAGTGCAGATTTATATGATTTGTTTGATGTATTTC
>NC_068985.1:20497176-20498205 GCF_001194135.2 Octopus bimaculoides
GACATGCTCATATATACTTAAATGATAAACTATGTATGTATGTATATGCATGCATGCATTTATGCATGTATGTATGTATGTATGTATGTATGTATGTATTCTTCAACAAAGCATTTTTGTTTTGTTTGAGTCAAGACAGTTTCAAGATTTCGTGATTATGTTTGAAAGTCAGTGTGTACATAAATATAAGAGTAGATATACTTACACTTATGAAGTGGCTATTCATGTCATTTTAACACACAAGTGTATGTACTTGATTACATTTTATGGATGTATATGAGAGTGTATGCTATATGCACATGTGTAATTGTGTGCATGTATTCTCATTCCAATAAACTCAAATTGCTAAAACTCTTTGAAATGTTTTACACATCTTTACTGTTCCACTAATTTATTTCAGGCAGTATTTTATGGCCTGATGCCCTTCCTGTCCTCAACCCCCACTAATTTTTCAAATAAGGGTTGTTTGGTCTTTTTTTAAAATTCCACTCTTTGCTACAGAGCAGAAGTATAAGGGCCGCTGATGGAATTGTTCACTGACAGGATTTAGAGGATGCAAGTTGTGTGGATATTTTGAAGCTTTTGTGTATGTGTGTGTGTCGGTCTGTCTGTTTGTCCTTCTCACTCTCTCTATTATTCTATCTCTATCTTTATATCTCCTTTTCTGTGTCTTTCTCTTCTTGCACCTCCTCTATTACTCTCTCTTCCTCTCCTCCACTCTCTTCCTCTCCTCCACTCTCCCTCCAATCCCTCACTCCCTGCAACTGCATGCTATTCACCCTCTTCCCCCCCCCCTACTTTCCCCTCCAACTCCTCTCCATCCACCTCTCTCTCCATCCACTCTCTCTCCCTCTACCTTTCTCCCTTCAACCCTTCTCTCCTCACTTCCCTCTCTTTCCCATACCCATCTCTCTCACACACTCTCCCCTTCACACCACTCTCTCTATCTTTATATCTCCTTTTCTGTGTCTTTCTCTTCTTGCACCTCCTCTATTACTCTCTCTTCCTCTCCTCCACTCTCTTCCTCTC
>NC_068985.1:20498485-20503569 GCF_001194135.2 Octopus bimaculoides
TATTCAAATAAACCACACTTCCAGTTTAAATGCATTTTAAATAACTGTTATTTCCCAATTTGGCGACCACATTATTTAGAGCAGGGGTTCTCAACCATTTTTTGTATCTAAGGACACTTTTGATTGTTGTTTTATTCTGGTGAACCCCCATAGCCATTCGATGTTTTAAAACTAGTTTTATAGAAACTTCTTTCAAAATTCCATTTTTTTTTCACACATTAATTTGTGTAGGTTGAACTATGTAAAATGGTACAGAAAGGATCCAAGCTGCTTTTTGCAATACATACCACTACATACCAATATATACATCCAAAGCAAAATTTTTTCTCTCTCTTTTTCTCCCTCTCTTCCCCTCCTTCTCTTCCTCTCTCTGATTGGGTAACCATGTACCTCCTCTGCAGCAAGATATCTGTTTCTGTCTCTCTGTCACACTCTAACTGTTCGTCATCTGACACAAGGTCACCTCCTCCAATCTTCCCTCCTTTCTCAAAGATTCCTTGCTTGCAAAGTTACTAGGTGACCCTGCCAGTGCAGGTGCCACTTAAAAAAGCGCACTGTAAAGTGGTTGGCATTTGGAAGGTCATCCGGCTGTAAAAACCTTGCCAAAACTGACTTCACCTGTTCAAGTGCCACATAAAAAGCACTAAGACCACTCTACATAATGGTTGGTGTTAATAAGGGCATCCGACTGTAAAAACCATACTAAAACTGATCTCACTTGTGCGAGTGCCACATAAAACGCACTTAGACCACTCTACAGAATGGTTGGTGCTAGGAAGGGTATCCAGCTATAAAAACCTGTCAAAGCAGATACAGAAGCATGGCACAGGTTCCTGCCTGGTCAGCTCTTGTTAAACTATCCAACCAACCCATGCTAGCATGGAAGGAGGATGTTAAATGATAAGGATTATGTTGACTGTTAAAATAATATTGTAAATACTAAATTTACTATATTGTTGCATAGACCCCAAAAAATCTTATATGGATCCTCAGGGGCTATGTGGATCCCAGTTGAGAACCACTGATTTAGAGTGTCTTCTCATTATATAAGATAGTAGAATGTAATTGGAGGGAGATTTGGCTGTTATTACTAGGAAGATTTGAACTCAGTCCTGCAACTTAATGAAGTCCCTGTCAATTATATACAATTCTCAATATCTGTAATCATGAAGTGCACCATCTCATAATACTAAAAGGGTGTCTTAATGTGGTAACTTGATATGCTAGAAATAAGTGTTGCTTGAATCACACACCAAATAAATTGAAAATAGGGAAGGACACATCAATGAATAATGTGGTTCTAAGTGCACTGTTTAAAGAATTAGACAGGCTAGTCATGGCTAGAGTGACTTTGACCATATGTCCATTCAGTCAGAGATGACCAGGGGCAAACAACAACATATTTTATTTGTGCTAACGCTGCATCCTCTGTGTGGTCGTTTGACCTGATAGAAATGGCAATTAAATTTCCTTCAACTCATACATGGCCATCTTAAAAATAGATGGAATGATCACGGTTGGAATGCCTTTTATCATAGATAGGTACAGTCAGGCCCAACCAAGGGCTAAACGACAGCAACAACAACAGCAACAACAACTGCATTCTATCCAAACCAATGCAGGACCTCTGTGCAGTCATTTAATCTACAAGATATAGAAGTTAGATTTCCCTCAGTTTGTATATAACCATCTTAAATAAATAAAGGACAATCACAGGTGGAATGCCTTTTAACATTGATAAGTACAGTCAGGGCCAACCAAGGGCTAAACAATTGCAGCAGCTATGTTCAGTTGAAACCAATGAGGAAACCTCTATATGGTCACTTGATCTGCAAGAAAAACAGCTAAATTTCCCTCAATTTATATGCAACAATCTTAAATAAAGGAAGGACAATCATAGGTGGAATGACTCTTATCATTGATAGGTTCAATCAAAAACACCCTAATAGCTATGTTCTATTCAAGACAATGTGGGAACCTCTGTGTGATTGTTTGGTCTGCAAGAAAAAATAGCCACATTTCCCTCAATTTAGATGCAACAATCTTAAATAAAAGACAATCATAAGTAGAATGCCTCCTATCATTGATAGGTTCAATCAGAGGCACCCTAGGGCCAAACAACACTGATAGCTACGTTCTATTCAGGCCAATGTAGAAGACTCTATGTAGTAGTTTGATCGGCTAGAAATAGCAGCTAAATTTCCCTCAAAATATATGCAACCATTTGAAATAAAGACAGAACAATCACAGGTGGAATGCCTTCTATCATTAATAGGCACAATCAGAGGCATCCTAAGGCTAAAACAACAACAACAACAACAACAACCTATTTCCTGACTCTTCTGCTGGTAGTTTGCCACCCTCTTAACCACTGAGCCAGCTGCATCACAAATGGAGTCTATACCATTTTCTATTTATATACCTAAACTATATTCATAGACATTTATACATATCAATTACACAAATATTAGAGTATTTATAAACAGCTAATTAAAAACATGTCTATATTTAATTAGAATATTTAATTACAATATTTTTATCAACTTCCGTTCTAATGTTCTATAATTTTTATCTACTATAACTATATATACTAATTTATATTACATCTGGAAGTGATTTCTCTATATAAAGAAACTAGTCTTCAAAAGTTTTGGTGATAGAAAGTTTGCCAATTTATTTACTTATAAGTAAATAAGGGGCTTGGAGGCAGAAGCATGGCTGTGTGGTTTGCTTCTCATTCATATGGTTCTGGGTTCAGTCCCACTGTGTGCCACCTTAGGCAAGTGTCTTCTACTATAGCCTTGGGTTGATCAAAGCCTTGGGTTGATTAAAGCCTTGGGTTGATCAAAGCCTTGTGAGTGGATTTGGTAGATGGGAACTGAAAGGAACCTGTCCTATATATATATATATATATATATATATGTGTGTGTGTGTGTGTGTGTGTCTTTATGTCTGTGTTTTCCCACCACCCCTGCTTGACAACAAGTGTTAGTTTGTTTACATCCCCATAACTAATTGATCTGGCAAAAAAAAAGACCAATAGAATAAGTACAGGCTTTAAGAAATATATGAACAGGGATCAATTCATTTAACTAAAAACTCTTCTAGGTGGTGCCCCAGGATGGCCACAGTCTAATGACTGTAACAAGTAAACAAGTAAAAGATAAAAGCTAAGTCTTAACAGTGGTAGTGAGTTGGCACAGTTGTTAGAGAGTTTGATGGAATGTCACATAGTATTTATTCTGAATCTCAGAAGAGATCAAACCCCACTACAGTTAAATTGCCTTCTATCCTTTTGGAATTGGTGAGAAGTAATCCCAATGTGGGCCAGAACTGTTAGAGTATGAGACAGTATGTTTTGTAGTATTTGTTCTGGTCCTTTACATGACTGGTGTCATGCTGTATTGATCCCAAAATACCAGCCTCTCCTTGGACAATGTTGGTGTCATTGAGAGGGAAAAACTTTCAGGTATGGTCAATGGCCAGTCTTCCAGAAAATAAAAGCAAGCCCAGGCCTACACAAGCATATACCTCCTTAACTATGACTGAAGCAAGCTATTATATCATCATCATCGTTTAACGTCCGCCTTCTATGCTAGTATGGGTAGGATGATTCCACATGAACTGGTCAGGCAGAAGCCTGCACCAGACTTCTGTGACTGGTTTGGCAGGATTTTTACAGCTGGATGCCTTTCCTAACACCAACCACTCAGCAGAGTGAAGTGAGTGCTTTTTACGTGGCACAAGCACAGGTGCAGTCAGTTTTGGCAAGGTTTTTACAGCTGGATGCCCTTCCGAACACCTGCCAGTGTGGACTGCGTGCTTTTAAGTGGCGTTTGCACTGACAGGGTCACCAAGTACTTGCAAGACAAAAAAAAAAAAACTTTCAAGAGGGGAGGGAACATTGGAGGATGATGAAAGGTTATAACCAGACAGAGAGACAGAAACAAGTGTCTTGCTGTAGAAGAAGCACAGGATAACCTGGCTGGGTGGGGTGGGCGGATTGATCATGAATGAAGGCAGAAACAGATGCGCTACTGCAAATTCCATAAAACAGACTGTATTATGATTATAGAATTTTTGAAAGAATTGGTCAAAAGAGGAAGTAAAGTGCTTGTAAAGCTTGCAGGTCCTCTGAGACTGGTGAGATTGAATGAAGTTGGTGTTTGGTTTGGAGTCAAATTCTTGTTAGAAGGATGGCCCAAAACTAATACCTAAACAGATGGCATGCAAGCTTGATAGTAAATTAGATGTTAGTATAGTTGATAGCTAAGACATTTAAAAGCATTAAAATTATAACTTTAATGAGAATAATGATTAGCTAATTGATAAATTCTGGTTAAAAAGACAAGGGAGACAATCCTGGAATTTTCACAAAGCCATGAATCATAACTGAAAATATGCCATCTTTAGAAGTTGTAAATTTCTTTCAGCTTTTTCCTTTTAATTTATGTAATAACTTCCAAACTTCATTAACATATAATGTTACAGATTCAATGTTTCTCTATAAATGCATCTCTGTGTGTATTGTTTTACAACTTATATTGATGTATCAACTGTTACTGTTATAATATTCTTTTGTTTCAGCTAGAGAAAGAGTATCACAGTAGTTATACACGTTACTCTAACATCATGTCAACAAGTGGGAGAGAAGCTGCCAAAATAGATTTTTATAATGCCCACAATGACTATGTCTTACAGTTCAGAGCATCAAACTGTTTAGTAGAAAAAGTTGAAGATGTCTTACCTGCAGTGTTAGAAGTAAGTGCTTCTTTTAATACAATTGTGTTTACATGGTTTCCTTTTCTTCATGGCTTCATGCACCGTTTTCTTTCTTAGCCTGATTTCTACCAAGTCGAAATATCTATGTATTTCGTGCTCAGCTTTTCGCATAAGTTAGCTTTATGTACAAATCTGTATAACTTCTATAGATTAGAAATTTATCAGTTACCCATGGAATAGCAAATTAACTAATTATAGCTCTTGCAAAGATTTCATCATCGTCAGTATCATCATCATCATATCCTCCTCCCCTCCTCCTCCTCCTCCTCCTCCTCTTCATCATCATCATCATCATCATCATC
>NC_068985.1:20504122-20504738 GCF_001194135.2 Octopus bimaculoides
CCCCTCCTCCTCCTCCTCCTCCTCCTCCTCTTCATCATCATCATCATCATCATCATCATCATTGTCATTTTCATTGTCGTCGTCATCATCGTCATCGTCATCGTCGTCATCATCATCATCATCGCCATCATCATCGCCATCATCATCATCATCATCATCATCATCATCATCATCATCATCATCATCATCATCATCATCATCATCGTTTTAATGTTCACTTTTCCGTGCCTGCATGGGTTGGATGAAGCTTATTGAGGAATATTTTCTACGGCTGGATGCCCTTCCCCTTGCCAACCCTTGCTTGTTTCTAAGCATGGTAATATTTCCCCTTGACCAGACATGCTTTCACAGAAAATTAGAAATGAATGACACTGCTTGTCTGACAGTAACACTCATTTACTTCTACCACATGGTGTTATGACAAGAAGCCACAAACATGCACGCACACACATGTATGGAAACTGAAAGAAGCCTATGCTGTATATCATACAGATATCTATATGCATATACATCCAAATCTCATCCTTACACATTACCTCATTAATGATAAGACATATCAAAAGTATATCATTTCCTTTTTAACTCTTTTGCTACCATATTTCTGTTTTATATATAT
>NC_068985.1:20505631-20506263 GCF_001194135.2 Octopus bimaculoides
AATGGAATTTTCTCGATCTGAACTTTCCAGTGCAGTAGATTTTTTTAATTCCGTTTACTTTGTGTGATTTAAGAGAGATTTGGCTGTCGTTTCTAGCAACTTTTATATTCCTTCCCTTCTCCTTGTACTGGCGTTGTTATAGAGAGTAAGAGTAAAAGAGGGTGAGGGAGAGAGAGAGAGAAAGTGATACATACAAAGTCATAGATTAACTTGATTACATTTTACACTCTTACTTCTTCTTCCTCTCTCTCATTTAATATCTTTCCTCTACGTCTAACATATTTTTCATAACATAGAAACGTAAAAACACACACGACCACACATACGTGATCTGTGACAACAACATACACATAAACACATACACACATCAACATTATAGATATAAGATTTAGTTTCTGTGTTTCTTATATAAACACATGCACACATTGCTATTTTATAACTGTCTTCCGTTCTCTCTTTCTCTCTCTTCATTGCTACCATCTCTATTCTTTTCTCCCCCCTCTCTATCTCTCTCTCTTCCTCTCTCCCTCTTCTCTCTCACAAAACATTCACTACAATATAACTCATGTTCGTCAATGTTTGGTAAATATACCACGATTTTCATTAGGGTGTTAGTGTTAGAGTTTATGTAT
>NC_068985.1:20507461-20529997 GCF_001194135.2 Octopus bimaculoides
GTTAAAAGGCTGAAACACGTAAAAGACTATACACACACACACACACACACACACACACACACACACACATACACACATATGTATATATATATATGAAGTATTTTTGGTATATCTCATGGTACAAATCTAGAGAAATTAGATTCTTACTAAGTGGATTCAATTTTAACCATGTGGTGAAAAAAGCTAAATAAAAAAAATGTAGGTGAGGAAATATTAATTTAGCAATGACGTCATAGATAACATATCCATATTTATAAATTATATATCAGTAATTACTCATACTTGTATGCCTTCAACATGCTTATATATATATATATATGCACACACATGCACATACAGATATATATATATACACATATGCCCCTGCGTGCACACACACACACACACACACACACACACACACACACACACACACACACACACATGCAGGATGTGGTGAATAAATTGTTGTCTAAATTACACAAAAATGAAAATAACACTGACGTCTCATTTTAACATATATTTGCCAAAATTACATTAAAATATCTTGAAATACTAAAGAGTAAATTTATTAAATAAAATCACCATTGGCTTCAATCACAGCCTCCAGACAACTTCGGAATCTCCTGCAACCCTTCTGAGCAGTCTCCTTGTTTAAATTGGTGAATGCTACCATAATCCTTGCCTTCAGTTCATCTTTGGTGTTACAAGGAGTTTTGTTTGTCTTTTGTTCAATTGCATCCCACACATAATAATCAAGGGGGTTGCAGACTGGGAAGTTAGATGGCCATATGTTAGGGGTGATGTGGTTGCAGAAATTGTCTGTCAGCCATGACTGGGTTCTCCTGTTTGTGTGGCATGGTGCAGAATCCTGTTGCTAGACATAGGGTCTTCCAACAGCCACGCTCTTCACCCTGGGCAGCACTACTTCCTCCAAGCACTTGATGTAGGCCTCCATGCTGATTGTGAGGTCATGTGGGATGATGGATGAAGGCATAACATCACCATCACTAGTGATCACTCCAAACACCATGATGTTGACTGGATGTTTGATTTTTATCACTCTTGCTACATGTTTTAGGAACACGGTAAGTCAACAGTTGTTCTGTATGTTCACCATCTGATCCTGGCAGAAATTTTTCTTGTCTGAGAAAAACTAAAGCATGTTCAGTTGGAGGGGATGCTTGAGTTTGTTCAAACACTTTGTAGCACAGTCTTTCCTCTTGTCTTTAATGGTTTGGGATAAAAATTGGCTCTTTCTCATCTTGCATGAAGAATACCAAATATTTCATGCACTACTTGCCTGATAAGAAACTCAGACTCTCATGTCCCTGGCAATGAACCTGATTGAATTGGAAGGATCGTTGTCAATCATGACCTGGATCTCACCATCAAATTCAGGAGTTCTTTTCTGAACAGAACAATTAGAGTGCGTTTTCTGAGCTGCCATACCTTCGTAATCATCATTAAACTTGTCCAACTCTTTCTGAATCCTCTGCACTGTCCTCAGATTGACACCCAAACACTCTGAAATGTTCGTATTGGAGTTTCTGGAGGGAATGCCAAGCAGTATAGCATGTTGTTTCCAAATTTGTGACAGAGTGAATTGTGTCATGGTGCTGTTTTTCTCACAGACAGTGCCCAACTGACCCTACTATACTGTGTAGTCAACAAAATTAAAAAAAACAATGTACATGCATGAAATTAAAAATATAAAATAGCAATAATTTACCCATTGCACCCTGTACACACACACATATATATATTATATATATATATATATATATATGACGACCTGTTGGAGCAAGTGAGATCGAAACTGAACCAAATTTGATGACTGGCACCCGTGTCAATGGAACGCTAACAGCACCATCTGAGCAGGATCACTGCCAGAGCAGTGGTCTCACTTCTGTGCCAGTGGCACGTAAAAAGCACCATTTGAGCGCGATCGTTTCCAGCTTCGCCTTACTGGCACTTGTGCCGGTGGCATATGAACAAAACATTGGACTGACTCCTGTGCAGGTCGCACATAAAAAAGACCATTTGAGTGTGGCCGTTGCCAGTACCACCGGACTGGCCCTCGTGCTGGTGACACATAAAAAGCACCCACTACACTCTCGGAGTGGTTGGCGTTAAGAAGGGCATCCAGCTGTAGAAAATCTGCCAGATCAGATTGGAGTCTGGTGTAGCCATCCGCTTCACCAATCTCCATTCAAATCGTCCAACCCATGCTAGCATGGAGGACGGACGTTAAATGATGATGATGATATATATATGCATACATATATATATATATATATATATATATATATATATACCATGTGATCAACCAGACTATCAGATGTTGTTATGCATGGCTGGTCACACTGCATTTTGGTTTGCATCATTTTAAGCTTTGAATGATGCCACCTTCCTGGTAGAATAATCTACTTCTGCAGTCTTCATCAGATGCATTCATGCGTAGAAAGTTGCACAATGCAACGACATTGATGATGTCAAGGAAGATGATGAATTGTATGTCTAAATACAGATTGATTTTATTTGCTAATATATGTTGTATATATTATCTGTGTATATAATGTTTTCTATAGATATTGAGTGTTTTATATTTATGAAATCATCATCATCATCATAGTTTAACGTGTGCCTTCCATACTACCATGGGTGGAAAAAAATGGTGAACTTTATTTAATTATACTTGGCAATCTTTGATATGAAATGATATTTTATTTGTAAATAGGATATGTGTAATTGTGTGCATAAAGGAGTTTTTTTATGTGCATAATAATATGGCATTGAGTGCACACATCTACTGTCAGCTATTACATTGCTTTTGTTCAGCACGAGAGGTCAAGGAAATTTTTCTTACAAGTATATATAGCAAGAGTACTGCCATAACTCTTATATATCATCATCATCATCATCATCATCATCATCATTATCATCATTTAACGTTCGTTGTCCATGCTGGCATGGGTGCCATTTGCGTGACACTGGTATCTGCCATGGCTGTGGTTTTGCTCAGCTTGATGGGTCTTCTTCTCAAGCATGACATAATGCCAAAGGTCTCAGTCATTGGCTCCGTGAGGTTCAACACTCAAAAGAAACTCAGCCACTTTGCCTCTATGTGGCCCAATGCTTGAAAGGAACTCAGCCACTTTGCCTGCATGAGGCCTAAGTCCCAATACTCAAAAGGAACAGAACCACTTTGCCTCAGTTTGTACTTGTCAAGATGAATTGGCAGAAAAGAATTAACAGAAAAGTGATAAGAGTGGATGAGCAATTGTAGTCTACAGATGGACATGATAGAAGTAGGGGAGGCAAAAATTGACATAATATTTGGGATGACTATAATGATGATTCTTAATAAATAGTGAGCATAATAGGAATCAGTTTTATACGTATAGAATCAAAAATCAAAAACATCATGGCCACCCATACATACAGGCGTGTTCTGTATGGCCATAACTCTACCTTCTCATCACACACACTCATGCATAATTCTGATGTCTGACAAAACCTACCCACAACCCATCTCCTCAAAATCCCCACCACCTACTTCAGGCCCCTCCACTTCCTCACACCATCACTTGCTATTGCTAAGTGTCTCCCACCACACTCTTATGGAACATCGCCTCTATCTTCTCTGTACTACTTATGCTCCCCACTACCACTGTTCTCAGTGGGTAGGCCCTTGCTCTCTCACTGACTGTCTCTATGTTTCCCTCTAACTCTCTCCCACCTCTCTTTTCCTCCTTGTCCTACTGGGGTAGCCAAGTATCTCCTCAGTCGTAAGACAGCTAACCCTGTTCCCCCTATCATATGCCAACCTCTGCCCTGGTACATGGCCACATCTCTCAAGTGAAATGTTTTTGTCTTGAAAGCTATTTGGTGACCCCAAGGGTGCTGGTGTCATGTAAAAAGCACCTGTGTTGGAACCACAAAAGAAGCACTATGCTGGTACCACATGAAAAGCACCCGTGTTGGCATCACATGAAAAGCAGCTAGTACACTCTGTAAAGAGGTTGGTGTTAGGAAGGGCATCCAACTGTTGAAACCATGCCAAAACAGATAACTGGAGCATGGTGTAGCTCTCCAGTTTGCCAGCTCTTGTCAAACCATCCAACCCCTGACAACATGGAAAACGAACATTGAATGATCAAGATGACTCATTAAATGTTTAACTATTTATTTTACATAGTTTTGAAACCAGTTATTAATGTGTATAATTTAAATAAAATTCCATTCAAGACATTCAGGACACCGTCCAATCATGTTTGGAATATTTACAATCATCTCTGCATTATTTATTAGATCATTTTCCCCAAGGTGAATTGCCTTTACAATAAGAACATGAGTAATTTTCTCTAAGTATATATAGTATATTCAATCTATTTGAAATGAGAATAAATAATGTTAGTTTCCTAATTATGTACTAATTGCATTTAATAAATGCATAAAGTTATACTGAAACTTTATATAATTCTGAAGAACTGTTATACAGAACTAAATAGTTTCTTAAAAGAAAAGAAAGAAAGCTAGTCTGAGGAAATTGCTGATGATTTTTGTCAGCAAAAAGGTCCAATTAATTAAACAGCATAAATTTAAATAGTGTAAGGAGAGGTGACAGAGCTGTATTTTGAGTTCTTCCACTGAGACACTCTGTCTTGTAAGGTGGTGAATCAAGTATAGTTGTTTGAGCATTGGATAGAATGCCTTGTGGTATTTGTTATGACAGCATTCTCGGTTGAAATCCAGCCAATGTCATCTTTGTTTTCCGTTTTTATTTTTGGTAGTGTAGTGTGGGGTGGGGTGGAATAAAAAAAAGTATCAATCCAGGTAGCTTGACAGAGCTGTAGAAATGACAAACTTGATGCCTTGTAATGTTTGTTTTCACTTGTCGCATTTTGGGTTCAAATCCTGCAGTAACTTACTTTGGTTGTAGACATAATCTGATTCCTAGTTTAACACAACCACCTGACAACATGATTACCCTCAGTAGAGTCCACTCTGTTACCAGTATTCAGGCCAGGATCCCTGTTTGAGGATATCTCCTTCCTTCTCTCTCACCAGTCTGAGATGCCCTACAAAGGGTCATGGGTACTGCTTTCACTCCTGACCAACAGATTAAAAAATGTAACAATAAGTAAAAATTGAATTTCAGAAGACAATAAAATAGCAACCTTTTCTACTATAGGCACAGGGCCCAAAATTTTGGAGGAAAGGGCAAGTCGATTACATTGACCCCAGTGCTCAATTGGTACTTATTTTATCAATGCCCCAAAAGGATGAAAGGCAAAGTTGACCTTGGCAGAATTTGAACTCAGAATGTAAAGCCAGTAAAAATGCAGCAAAGCATTTTGACCAGAAGATGATTCTGGCAGCTTGTCAACATACAGAAAAAAAAAGAAGAGAAAACAAGTAATACAACAGAGCAGAAGATCATAAAAACGATGAAGCTTCTAAGAACTTGTTTAATGCATATTGAATAAATGAATTGAGTAAAAGAAAATAATATAAAAGTATTAAAAACATTACGTTTTGGAAAAGCCTTTCAACTACAGTTTATTTTATATATTTAGAATATTTAAGAATCACAAGAAATACATATTTATTACTTGATTTCTCTTTTTGCTTTAAAGAATAACAGCCTTAATAAAATTAGCAATTAACTCAAACAAACCAGATTCTTGTTTTCTGACACAATAACAGATGAAATCTTTTGTGACATATTTATTGATGAAAAATTATCAATGCTTTGTATTGAACTCAAGCTGAATCATTTAACAATGAAAGATAATCTAAAACAGATATTAAGACAAAATAATACAATGAAGATATTCAGTGCCCAGCTGTTTGGTACTTCATTATTGATATACAAGTTTGATTGTTTTCATGTGACAATAAATGCATAAACTAATATTTTCTCTTTCACTCACACATTTTCAATATATTAGCTGTCAGACATATATATATCTATTGATGATTACATTATGGAAATGGTCGTTAAACAGAACATAGTTGCTTAATTATTTGTTTAACTTGACCTAAAAATAAGAAAACAATTCAATATTATGTACTAATTGTTTTACCTTTATGTTTTGACTTGGTCATTGTTGCTAGCAACTGCCACTGGAGAATTCTTAATTTTCTCTTTGGAAAATATAAAGGACAATTTCTGGCAAGCGTTTCTGCTGCCCTTTGCCATTATTATTAAGAAAGATTTCAAACTGGTCAGACAAGTTTGAACATAGATAACTAATACTTGTCTTTTATCACAGTTATTAATATGGTATTGTTTAGAAAAGAATGATGGACAAAGAAAATAAGAATTTAACCTAGGTTATTCATAGAATGGGTTACTTAGTGCTTGACCTACACTTCAGATCCATTTTAAAGCTGCAGATATCATATGTCCCAGTTGTGATTATATGGAAACACTCTGTAGTTCACTGATATTGTTCAATGTATGAAACAAGAAAGACAAGAGAGATCATGATTTTCAATCTCTGTATACAAAATGGTGGCAGAAATCATTCGCTTTTATTACTTATTTTTAACTAAGTAATACGAATTAGGCAAATTAAGTAAACACCTTGCTGAATGATGCATTCATGGTACTCATGACAAGATATTACAGAGTAACTATAAGATTTTGGTCATAACTGTAGGATTCTATTTTAGTATTCAATTATCTTAGTGCAGTTGTCTTTCCCTACTTTCAGATTGTCTTCTTCCCTTCGTTCCATCCATATTGTTCTCTCAAATTATCACAATGACTATTGATTCCCACAATTAAACCTAATCAATCCCTGGCTTGCCTTTGTCAATAAACATACGATCTTAATAGTTTGGCCAAAGGATTCAAAAGCATCATTATTTCCAACAAACATTATTTCCAACAAAAGCATCATTATTTCCAACCAACTCTCTCTTCTATCGATTAGCCTATTTTAATTTTACTTTTCTATTCAACTTGAATTGGTTTTTATTCCTTAACAAAGAGTCTTGTAACACACACTCAGGGATTGCTGCTACTCTTGATTTTTTTTTTTTTTACTAATATTGGCACAAGGCTTGAAATTTTAGGATTGGTATGTAGTTGATACCAACGACTTTAGTACTGGATTCATACTTTGTTTTATTGACCCTGAAAGGATGAAAAGCAAAGTTGATCTTGATAGAATTTGAACTCAGAATGTAAGGAGCCAGAAGAAATATCATAAAGCATTTTTCCAATGCTCTGTGTCCCTAATATTAGCCATAATATCATAATTTCATAAACTACAGTTGTGTGTCTTCTTAGTCAAGAATCCTGAGGCAAATGACACAGAGTAGTAGAAAGTATGTGTGTGTGTGTGTGTGTGTGTGTGTATGTTTGTGTATCTATGAATGTATGTTTATCTGTATGTTTTGTGTGTGTACATTCTATAGTGGTTACACAACAGTATATTGACAAAGACTGTTCATCTTAATTTGGGAAATATTGTTAGATTGGTCAATGATATATAAACTTTACATTCATTCAACATTCAAGCGATGTAGTTCACCATTATAATAAAGAAATCCAATTAAAAAGATTCAAACACATCAATGCTGGAAGGCATTGTTGTAAACATGTTCAGACTTTATTAGAACAATGTAATCAAATTTTATAAATCAGACTTCCTAAAAAGTAGTCTGATCATCATCCTCCTCATCATCATTTAGCGTCCATGTTCCATGCTGGGTTGGATAATTTCACAAGATCTGATGGGTTGAACAATGATATTATACTCCAGTGTTTGCTTTGTCATGTTTTCTGCAGCTAGATGTCCTTTCTAATGTCACCCACTTTACAACATGCACTGAATGCGTTTTTTTTTCCTGTGGCACCAACACTAGTAAGGTTGTCATACAGCATGCAAGACTAAGATTCCCTTCGATTGAGAGGGGCTACAGTTGAGTGGAGGGGATGCAACTTTATACTAGAAGATGGGAGGTCAAAGTATGAGAGAAAAGTCCCAATCAAAACAGGTTTCTTGCTATTGAGATGCTACATGGCTATTTGCATTATAGAAAAGAGTGGGGAATGACTGGGATGGATGTGGAATGAGATAAAATAGTTGTGAAGAGATGCCAAGGTGGACCCTTAAGGTAAGAGGTGATATCAAAAAGTTCTTGGACTAGTTATGTTTAATAAAAAAAAAAAAAACTTATTTACCTGAGTTTTAACATCATCTCCTTCAAAATAGTTATCTTGTGCAGCAATACTCTGGTCCCAGCATTCCTGGCACTTTTGGAATCTGGCCAGGAAGTTGTTTTCTGTAAGTGAGTCGAGGACCTTCTGCAATTTGCTCTTGATCTCAACAACAGTGTTAAAACGGGGACCTCTCTGCTGCATTATCATCTTGGGGAAAGAGATGGAAGTCTGCAGGTCTCAAATCTGGTGAATAGGGTGCGTGTGGAAGTGATACTACGTTTTTGATGAGAAGCTCACAAGTGAGGAGACCTTGGTGAAAAATCTAATTCTTTGCGCTCCACAGATCCAGTCGTTTTCGATGAATATCCTTCCTCAAACACTTCAAAACATCACAGGAGAACCCTCAGTTGATGGTCTGGCTATGGAGGATGAACTATCAGTGCACAATACCACATTCCCAGGGATGACAATTGTAGCAGGTCTTCCAGATCGCTCATCGTCCTCCAGGGACATTCTTCCATCTGTGAAGAGCCCATGCCACTTGAAACGTTGCATACAACTCATTACCTCATTGCCATAATCTTGCAGAAGCATGCTCAATGTCTTTGTAGCAGACTTCCCAAGTTTAACACAAAATTTCACGCTAGGTTTTTGTTCTTGACCATGATAAAATTGTTGACTATACAGCATACACAGGATCACAAAATCACAAATTTCACAACTTACAAAGAAAACACAGCAATGTCATTTGACACATTGCCTCATGAAGACCACTGCTAGCTCTCACTGCTCATGCAGCTGTGTGCTGCCACCTGTTGGTGCACTACAGAACTAGTCTGGGAACTTTTTGATACCACCTGGTATGAAGTGAGTGACAGAGTAGAGAGTGCAGGTGATTATATTTCGAATATATATCACACTTATCCAAACATGCCCATCCATTCAGTAGATTGCATAGCATTGAGCTGAAATCTTAGAACACTGTGTTGTGTTCGAATTCAAGGCAGATAACTCTGCTTGCCACAGTTTGTCTAGATGACAAATGAACTTTTGTCTTTCATTTCACAATTAATCAATTAGCAACTGGAGGAATACAGAACTGTGGAAACACTATGTCAAACTTTGGCTGAACACTCCAGCAAACATAGACATTTCTATGATATTCATTAGTGTGACGAATAAAGAGTTGTATAATCTTTTTCAAAATTTTCTAACAATTTTAGTAACTGTTGAAAATTAGATTAGTAGTTGACTTATTTAACATCAGACATTTTGAAGTTTTTCTCATTTTCTGCCCCTCTCTTTCTCTCTCTCTCTCTCTCTCTCTCTCTTTCTTTCTTTCCATCTTTCTCTACATCCCTCTCTTTGTCTGTATATGTATATTACTGTGCATGCATGTGTGTATGTATATGCATGCCTGTGTCTATGTGTGTATGCATATGTGTGTATGTGTGCATGAGTGTTTACCTCCAGCACCAAATTCAGGCCCAGTATCCAGTCACCTATGTTAAATCACCAGCATCCAAACAGCATCCAAACAGCTATGCTCATTCACTTCATTCTGATCATACTTGCATTCTCTTGTCTTCTACCTTTTATTCTTTACTTTTAACTTGTTTCACTCATTTGGGTATGGCCATACTGGAGCACTGCCTTGAATAATTTAAGTCGAATGAATTGACAACAGTACTTATTATTATTTTTTTTCTTAAGCCTGGTATTCATTATATCAGTCTCTTTGCAGAACTGCTAAGTTACGGGGACGTAAACACACCGACACCAGTTGTCCAGCAGTGTCAGAGGACAAACACAAAGACACACACACACACACACACACACACACACACATATGATGAGCTTCTTATTTTAGTTTCCATCTACAAACTCCACTGACAAGGCTTTGATTGGCCTGAGGCTGTAGTAGAAGACACTTGCTCAAGGTGCCACACAGTGGGACTGAACCCAGAGCCATGCAGTCAGGAAGCAAACTTCTTACCACACTACATTTATTATGATACCAGTACTGGTGAGGTTTTATTTTCAGATTCTGAATTTCCTAAACATAGAGCAATTTTGTTTTAGAATAAATTTTCACCTCTGTAAACTTTATTGACTGCAGCTAGGAAGCCACAATTATTCATTTTGTATGGAAAATATAGATAAGGAGGAGAAAGGGGTAAAATGAATAATGCAAGTTGTAACTCGAAGGGACATAACCCACATCTGAACCTGACATCCACATTCAATATTTTCTGAAATGCAAATTCTACCAAAAGATAGAGATTTATTTAAAACAACTTGACAGAAACATGGGACCATTGGTTTTTGCTTAAAATTGACAAGTCTTCAGTCTAATTCCAGTGTTGCACTTTGGTGTATCATTCTCCCCCCCCCCTTTTTTTTTCTTTGTTGTTATTTTTAAGATATCTCGTTTTCTCCTTTGGTTTGCAAATACCAGAATGAGCAAGTTTAGCACTGCTCACTGGACATTCTGCCTGTTTTGGTGACATAAATTTTTGGTGCTGAATACACACACACACACACACACACACTCACTGAAATATACACATACAAAGCGAGGGAGAGAGAGAGAGAGAGACATTACAGTTTATTAATTTAAACACAATTGAGATAAACATTCCCTTTTCTCAAACACATACAGACATAGAGAGAGAGAGAGAGAGAGAGAGAGAGAGAGAGAGAGAGATAGAGAGAGAGAGAGAGAGAGAGAGAAAGGTAGAGAGAGAGAGAGAGGCAGAGTGAAAGGCAGAGTGAGAGGCAGAGTGAGAGGTAGAATGAGAGGCAGAGTAAGAGGCAGAGAGGCTGAGGGACAGAGAGAAGTAGAGAGAGAAAGAGAGAGAGGTAGTGAGAAGATATTAATTTCAAATTTTGGCACAAAGCCAAAAGTTTCAGGGAAGGGCTAATTCAATTACATTGACCGCAGTATGTAACTGGTACTTATTTTATTGACCATGAAAAGATGAAAGTCAAAGTCATCCTTGGCAGGATTTGAACCCAGAATGAAAGTTGGATGAAATGCTGCTAAGCATTTTGCTGAGCATGATTCCAATTCTGTCAGCTTGCTACATTAGAGGAAGCAAGAATTGTTAAAACAAGATAAACATTAAAACACCTGATGTCAAATAAGTTAGCATTGAATCAGTGATGCCAAAAATGGCTAAGCCAAAGTGTCTCTCGCATACAACATCATCATCATCATCATCATTTAATACCTGGCATGGTTTTCTATGGCTGGATGCCCTCCCTAACGCCAACCACTCTGAGAGTGTAATGGGTGCTTTTACGTGCCACCAGCATGAGTGCCATTTGTGTGACACCAGTATCTTCCACGACTGTGATTTTACTTGGCTTGATGGGTCTTCTTCTCAAGCACGACATAATGCCAAAGGTATTGGTCATTGCCTCCATGAGGCCCAACACTCAAAAGAAACTCAGCCACCTTGCCTCCATGAGGCCCAAGACATACCTACAAAATATAACAGTCCCTGTTTTATTTTCAACTTCAAAACTTTCAGGTGCAAGAGTGGCTGTGTGGTGAGTACCTTGCTTACCAACCACATGGCTCCGGGTTCAGTCCCACTGCATGGCACCTTGGGCAGGTGTCTTCTTCTATAGCCTCAGACTGACCAAAGTCTTGTAAGTAGATTTGGTCGATGGAAACTGAAAAAAGCCCATTGTATATATGTGTGTGTGTGTGTGTGTGTGTGTGTGTGTGTGTGTGTGTGTGTGTGTGTAAATTTGTGTGTATGTCTGTGTTTGTCCCACAACCATCGCTTGACAACTGATGCTGGTATGCTTACATCCCTGTAACCTAGCAGTTCAGCAAAAGACACCAATAGAATATGTACTAGGCTTACAAAGAATAAGTCCTTGGGTTGATTTGTTTGACTAAAGGCAGTGCTCCAGCATGGCCACAGTCAAATGACTGAAACAAATAAAAGAATAATGAAAAAAGAACAAAGCTCAGCTCATCAACTTAAATCTAAATCATCTTCAGGATACATTTGACTGAATTCCAATTCATCTTCATCACAGTATTCTAATTCCTGCAATATTTCTGCAGTTTTGAATATCCTACTCCTTTGCCTTTCCTCTCCAGTCATGCTTGGCTGTAGGGAGCTTTGCTTCATAGTTTAAAACCAAGCTAAAACAAAAAAGAAAGATAGAGGAAAATATTTCTTAAGAACACCTTATCTCTAAGTAGACACTTGTAGACAATGTAATACTGCAATGACAACAAATCTTTATTCTAATTGACCATTTTGCTTTCTGTTTGATCTTGTTTTAACAGAGTTTTCCCTAGCTGTGTGGTAAGAAATTTTCTTCCCCGCTACATTGTTCTAGGTTCAGTCCCCACATCCCTGTAACTTGATGGTTTAGCAAACATGACCGATAGAATAAGTACCAGGCTTTGGAAATGAATTAAATACTAGGGTTGATTTGTCCCATTAAAATTCTTCAAAATGGTGTCCTTGCATGGCCACAGTCTAATCACTGAAACAAGTAAAAAGATTTCTGGTATATAGACAGTTTAGCTGAATGTCAAATTTGAAATACTTGGTATACCAGGAATACAACCCAACAGAGTCAAATGGGAAATGTTATGACATAGATATTAGTGAGTTTGGGTTCTTAATTTTTCTTCTTCTGTTTTGCAGGAACTTGAAGAGATTCACATCGACACGTGTAATACAATCAAAGCTGCCATTGAGAGTCATGCTCTTGTTCTTCTAAATAAAGTAAGATTTTAATAACTTCATTTCTTTTTGCAAATCTTCAGATATATAGGTTTCTTCTGCCTTGGTAAAAAGACGACTATATTTTAGGGAAGAAAGAAATGAAAAACATTAACATTTATGCCTTTCTTTAAAAAAAAAAATCAGTATCTTAGATACACACAAAACCTCACATTTTACCAGGTGAGTGTAATCACCATGATCATGATTGCCATCATCATCGTCGTCGTTGTCATCATCATCATTTAACATCCATTTTCCATGCTGGCATAGGTTGGATAGTTTGACAGGAGCAGGCCAGCTGAAGAGTTGCCTGAGTGCCATATCTGTTTTTGGCATGGTTTCTATGGCCAGATACCCTCTGCTGGATGGGTAATGTCAGAATGCATGCATGACAGAGAGTAAATGATTTAAGAAGAAAATTGTGTATAAGAGGCATCAGGTGTTGTGTGCAAGAGAGAAGACTGCACTGGTTTGGTCATGTGATGCGTATGGATGAGGACTGCTGCATAAAGAAGTGCCAAGCTTTAATTGTGGAGGGTACCTGTGGGAGGAGTAGACCTAGGAAGACATGGGATGAAGTGGTGAGAAAGGATCTTCAGATGCTGGGCATCACTGAGGAAACGACAAGGGACTGGGAGATGTGATTTGCTGTACTTGGTAAGACATGTCAAGCTAAGTAAAATCTCTGTCTTCCACACATATAGGCTTATCCTTTCAGGTGCCAGTGCCACTTAAAAAACACCTGTGCTGGTGCTGTGTTAACAGCCCTGTGCCAGTGGTGCATAAATGCACCCATGATGGTGCCACGTAAAAAGCACCTAGCACACTCTGTTAAATGGTTGGCATTAGGAAAGGCATCCAGCCATAGAAATCATGCCACAACAGACAGTTGGAGTCCAGATGACTCTTTGTTAGCCAGCTCCATGTCAGACCATCCAACCCATACCAGTATGGAGACTGGATGTTAAACGATGATGATGATGATGATGATGTGCACCTGCATTACATTTATATCAGTTTGATCCCTGAACATTGGATATCTGAATGTATACATAGACTTAGACTAAATTTGAACTAGAAATCTTTATTTCTAAACTCAAAGTAATAATATTCATATCTATGAGATCATTGATATCAGATCTATAAAACAACACTGAGACAGCTGATGATGACACAAAATTAAACTAATCATAACGTAATATAAATATTGTAAATATATACATAGAGTCTATGCATTGGGTCAATAGTATCAGATATTAAATGTCATTAGTACGGCTACTTTAAACATGAGGTCAATTGTACAGATCATTGTAATATTATTAACAATAAATCAGACATTGATTGAAGCAAAATTGAAGAACTGATTTATTGAAACTTTTATTTCTCACTCTATAAGATTTATCCTGTAAATTCTCTTTTATTAGTTCTGTTTCGAACAAGGCCTTCCAAGTTATTTAAATTCCAATTTCAGGTTTCCAATAAAATCTTTTGTATTGATAAATGCATTTAATGACACAAAAGTTCAACTTGTTTTGCATTTCTTTCAGGCAACTGAGCGACATCGAAGATTTGATGATTTACTAAAAGTCTGTCACCAAGTCAACCCCCAATTAGATGTTTCGTATTTTATCCGTTCCATGAGCCAAGATGTTCTTAGCCTTCAACAACAGCCATATCAGTTCAATTATCCTGCAGATATTAATGCTGAGTTAATGGAGCTCGTAAGATTATCATTTTATATGCATTGAAGTTATTATTATTGTTAATGTTCTTTCACCCTGGGTAAGATCTGATTGAGAAAACCTGTTATCAAAGATATTCCAGATGTAATCATATCATACCATATTTTTTTAAGTGATAGCAAATCTTGAACACTGCATTAACTAGTGTTACTACCATTTTAGGATGGTAAGGTGTTATATGAAAGAGATTTGGTTTCTATTTCTACAAAACCAAATGACCATGTAGAAGCTTGCTCAAATGTCTTTAGTCTTAGTTACATGAGAAGTTTTTGTTTTTATTTATTGAAAAATTGATATTATTAAGATGAAATATTCCAGTAAAAATGGTATTGTGCCTTCGAGTTATATTAATAATAGTAGCATACCTGTGCAGTGAAAACTAATAGCTATCATAATTATATTCATTAGCTGTAATTTTATTAAAGTAAAATGTTCTTTTTAACCATTCAATGATTTTCTTCTAGGTTTGGATTGTTTCATCTCTTCTATCCACCACTGATCTAAAAATGGTACTCCCATACTTCCATTGCAAAATTTCTGTATTTGCTGCTTACTTCACCTCCAACTCTGTACTGAGCAGATTCAACAAAACTGCTCCCAAGTTGTTTTTCTACATGCACATATCCCCCCCCCCCATGAACACAGTCATCATAAACAAAAGCACTTCTGACCCCTCCAATTCAACAAGTTAACCAGTTTATGATAATATCTTGTTCATCACTCACAAGTAATCTGTTCCAGAGCTATTTTCTATCTTTATCAGACTTCATTTCCACTATTTCTTCAGTGGTCAATGCAAAACTTGGAAACACACTAAAATGCTTTCATGACCCCCAAAAGTGCAATATTTCTGTAACAACAAACTAACAGCCTATAACTTGCACTTCCAACATCTAAAAGGTGATGGACAAAGTTTAACTCTTTCATCACCTTGACAATCTTATACTTTCTGCAGAGCCAAATCTATCAAAGACTTGCTTTTCTTCTGCAAATGAAATGCTGTTGCAAAGTATGAGAAAGTTCTTTCCATGGTCTACATCTCATTCCCCTTTTTTGGACTGGAGATGGCACTGCTAAATCCCTGCTTGAAAATATATATAATTTACAAAGTAACACAGTTACTGATCTAATAAATATATTTTTCTCTCCTTTTTTTTTTTCTATTACTATCTTTCTTCTGATGAAGGATTAGTGTCTGAAACGTCAAGACTTTTTCTCTTCTTACTTCAAGCATTAAACTAATACATTTCATAAAACTTCTCCTTCCCATATTCTCTTCTTTTCTTAATACTCACACACACACACACACACAAATGTGCACACACACATATTCTTTGGTTAATATTTATGGATTGAAGTTTTGCACCACAATAGAAACTATGGATGTAATTTTTTTTTTAAGTACATGTGTAAGTACTTTTCTTGAAGAAAGTACTTACATAAAATTGAAAGTTTTCCCATTCTGTTATCTCTTTTGTATTTACCGACAGGAATCAGTTCGAGATCAACTCATCATTGATAGACACACAGAAAGTACTATTAGAAGTAGACGCCAAGCTGTTCAGAAAGAAGCTTCCGAATTGACATCATATATCAAACAGAATCAGGATGTAACACAGACTCTAGTCAATATGTGTCAAAGGTAACAAGCATTCATTAAAAAAAATTTTATTCATATTTCTATGGGTGATATGTTGATATTTTCCTCTTGATGTTTGATTAATATCATCCTTAATAACCTGTCTATTGTTGCTTTGTCATTTTATATAATATATATATATATATATATATAATACATAGATGCATATACATATATGTTAACAGAGGCATTCATTTTCTAAATGTTATGCATATTTTTACAGTTAATATTTTGACATTTTCTTTATAATCTTTGATTAATATCTTCATTAATAACCCACTTATTGTCTTATCATTTTATTATTATACATTATTGGTTCCAAAGAATATTAAAAATTCTTCTTTTTTTTTCCTATTTAAATTATTTCAATGCAGTTTATCTGCTTACTTATTTCTTATTTCTTTATTGCCCACAAGGGGCTAAACATAGAGGGGACAAACAAGGACAGACAAAGCGATTAAGTCGACCCCAGTGCACAACTGGTACTTAATTTACCGACCCCGAAAGGATGAAAGGCAAAGTCGACCTCGGCGGAATTTGAACTCAGAACGTAACGGCAGACAAAATGCCGCTAAGCATTTCGCCCGGCGTGCTAACGTTTCTGCCAGCTTGTCTTGTTTTTCTACTAGACATTATTGTAAAACCAATTTTCATTGAAGTGTTCGTTTTACAGAAACATCACTGAACTGATTATATAATAAATATACCATATTTACTGATGTGTAGGTCACACTCGCATATAAGACCCTAATTTAGTGTTAAATCTTGTAACTAATTTGTTTCCCCTTCATAGTTTTTAGCTTGCTCCTTGTATAAGTTACATCCCAGTTTTTTCAGTTGAACCTAAATATGAAATAGTGCAACTGAAACGCAAGCAAATACAGGTCTTTTTTTTTTTTTTCTATTTCAGCTTTATTTTAACATTAAACCAATACTGAATACAAAAAGCCCAAAAAATATTTTTTGATTTATTTATTTGTATATTTGAAATAATTTTGAAAGCTAAACATTATTTTTATATCATCTTTTTAATGTTTAATACTATGTATCTATATCCAAAGCTTCTATATGTATTTTTTAAATATGTTTTTTAAAATTATTTTACAAGTTGCAGTGATTGGCCAATAGTCATGGTGGGGTGTCAAACCCCAGTAATTTGTCTGTGTTTTTTTTTTTTTGTTGAACTAGGAAATAGAAAAGGATGAGTTTACCTAGGTGTAAGGGGACATAATCAGAATTATAAAGAAGTAAGACTGACTTGGCCAATATACATACTCTGCCAATATACATATAAGTGCACAGATACACACAGACACACACAGATACACATATGTATAAATCTGATAGGCATCCACACAGTTTTCTGTCTAAGAGATTTCATTTACTAACAAGACTTTTGTCAATCCACAGTTATAGTAAAAAACACTTGCCCAAAGCACTTTGCTGTAGGATTGAACCTAGAACAACATGATAGCTCTGTGAACTTCTTAAACATATTGCCATACCTGCGACATATGTTTATGTATGTATATGTGATCTGGTGTATGTTTCTGTGTGTGTGTGTGTGTGTGTGTGTGTGTGTGTGTGTGTGTGTGTGTGCATGCATGTGTGTGCACACACGTGTGTGTATGTATGTATATGTGCTGATGCATGAAAATATGTCTGCATAAAAATTTTATTTTCTGTATAAAATTTACTAAAAGACTCAAGACTCAAACTTTCATATAGACAAATTAGAAAAGAAGAGAAAAAAATGCAATATGTCAAATCTATTCACTTTGAATGCTATTATATATTTTCTCCTTCTTGAATGATGCATTTATTTTTCAGAGAAATATTGCATTTTTTTCTTTTTTTTTTTTTTTCCTTTTATTTTACATGATATTCTTCACAGAAATAATCATGTCAAAATTTGTTTACTGAAAAGTTAAAGTTAACAATGGTCAAGTTTGTCATGCCAATATCAATAGAAATTGGATATTTACAAAGGTCATGTAGGAAAATTTCTTCAGATGTTATTACATTGGATTGATTTCTTCCAAATATCTTATTATCTAAACAGCCTCCAGGTTGATATCTAAGAAATTAAACATTTCAAACAGACACACTCATTCAAAATCGTGATATCAGATAATGACATTATAGAATCATATAATTTTACATATACATACATAGTAGTGTATGTAATACTTATTTTATACAAAGTAAGAAATAATATTTTCTGCCTTTACCATCATTTTGAAGAACCACTTTTATTTCTTTGTATAATCAAAATATATTTTAACCCTTTTGTATTTAAACTAACTATATCTGACCCAAATATTCTACCTGTTTTATTTTCAAACAAACCAGCTAGATCCTGCTTTTTAAACCTATTGTACAATGTCATTCTAAAGATAAAGTCACTTTGTTAAAATCTTGATGTTATGAAATCATGCATGATTAATTCAAAATATGTATAAAAATTGTTATTTCTAAATCTCTCAACGAGAGGCATTCAGTAACAATACTTTCAAGTAAACATTATTGGCCAACATACTGTGGCTATATAACACACAATCTGTGTCCTTATATTTTCAAACAGGGGTGTTTAGCACCCCAACTTAGCACAGAACAATATCTATGAACAGTGGTTTCTGGGTAATTTCCTTTCTTCAGCACAGGAAATTCCCATTCGAAAATATATACAATTTTCAAAGTGACACACAGTCACTGATCTAATAAATAGAAAAATTATTATTTCGAAATCTCTCAACGAGAGACATTCAGTAACAATACTCTAAAGTACACAGATTGTGTGTCACATAGCCAGCTGGAGACGATGTTTCCTGGGGCTAAATAACAGTAACATTGATTCCAACTGGGACTGCCACATTATGTTGGCAAATAATCTCTACTAATTCAAATAATATAATTAAATAAGCATTACATGTGACAGAGTAATCTGAATGCTAAAAAGTTAATATATAATACAAGTCCTGAATGTATCTTGGTGCTTTTCTTCAACTTCATTAGTAGGAAAATAATTATTTCAGATTTTGTGCAAGGCCAGCATT
This sequence comes from Octopus bimaculoides, assembly GCF_001194135.2. Classification (NCBI taxonomy): domain Eukaryota; kingdom Metazoa; phylum Mollusca; class Cephalopoda; order Octopoda; family Octopodidae; genus Octopus; species Octopus bimaculoides. The sequence goes on from NC_068985.1 coordinate 20,526,820, forward strand.
TCTAGGGGTGGGATTCAGCCAGCTCACTGCATTGAACAGTAGAAAAATAATAATGTTTAAAAGTGAAAAATGCCACAATTAAGAAATTAAACAAATGCGTTTTAGTGTTCCAATACAGTCAGGGAAATACAATCACATATATCATCATCATCATCATCATCATTTGGCATCTGTTTTCCATGTTGGCAAGAATTAGATGGTTTAACTGGAAGTGGTAAGTCAGAGAGCTGTACTAGATTCCAGTCTGATTTTGCTTGGTTTCTTCAACTGAATGCCCTTCCTAACACCAATCACTCCAAGAGTTTTGTGGGTGCCTTTTTATGTGTCACCAGTGCTTGCCATGACTATGATTTCACTTGGCTTGATGTGTCTTCTCAAGCACAGCAGATCACCAAAGGTCTTGATCACTTATCACCTCTGTGCAACCTAACATTCAAAGATCATGCTTCACCACCTCAAAAACTGTATTATGTAATTGATAACTAGCAACAGTTAATTTCGTGTGACTCAACCAATCTTGTCATGATTATTCATCTCTATAGTGACCACCCTGTCTAAAAGTCTATGACTCTATTTTAGGGATGGTAGAAAGTTTGTTGTAGGAAACACTGGCAACAATACCGTACATATTCAGCAAAGGAAGGATACATTGAAAAATGGATTCCTTGACATATGAAAAGGCAAGATAGTCATGGATGGAAAGCCTTGGATTCATAAGTTTACTCAAACATACCAGACCCCAAAAATACAACAAACAATTTAGCTTACTGGTTTCACAAAAAGTATAAGAAAAATGCAAATCTATTACACTGTAAACTTTAAAATTAACATCTCATTATGTATATAAACTATTAATTCATTCTATCTACAACTCCTTGTAACTAATGAAACATTCAGCACTAAGAACTGCCAAACATACAAAAGAAAGAAATCAATAAAATTCCATACTTTATTCTTATTTTGGTGTGCGTACTTGTCAATGTCAAATTTGCCCTCAAAACATTACAAAATATTCAATGTATGTCTGAAAATTAAATTACAGCAAAAATACAATTTCGATTTTTTGTATGTGTATTTCGTGTGCAAGATTCTTGATGTGGATACGTGTGTTGAAAGAAATACAATTAAACCTTGGGAGAGGCATTATGCCGGTAATAAACACACGCACTGGTTCAGTCCTTTATTAATTTATATAGTTTTTTTGTTAAATTATTTCATTGCACTCTTGCAATCTCTTCAGTAACTTGTCTCTCCACTTCCATTTATTTTGAATGTCAATGGAAGTGGAGAGACAAGTTACTGAAGAGATTGCAAGTGTGCAATGAAATAATTTAACAAAAAACTATATAAATTAATAAAGGACTGAACCAGTGCGTGTGTTTATTACCGGCATAATGCCTCTCCCAAGGTTTAATTGTACAATTTCGATTTTTGCACAATTTAAAGTTTCAGTTAAAATTGTTGGAAATGACTTCTAAATATATTTGGTGACATCAGTTATTTCAGGTTCTTTTCAGAGTCGTAATGCAACACAGAAAACTTCAGAAATTTGTCTGTATCAGAAAGGAAAAGTTAAAATTGATATACTTACATTTATTGTAGTATCACAGCTTCTATATAGTGATCTCTGTGTAATTTCTTCAAACCATAGCGAGGGACATTCCACAGTTGAATTAGAACAGTCACAAACAGTGAAAGAAGACATGCACCCAACACCAGAGCTGAAGACACCTCCGAAAGGGGGTGGCCCCGCCACGTCAAAACGGTAGAGGAGTAGGGGCCGAAACCGGACGTGGTTCCTCCTGATGATGTCTTGAACTAACTGGATCCTATAAAGGAGCTGTTGTGGTAGCAGACCACGAAACATGGTTGAAATTCCTCCAGCTAGAAGTATTAGTACAAAGACATTCTCAACTTGTAGACTATATATATACTTACATATCAACTTAAAGGATAAAGATATTACAATGGATATTACAATGGACAATACCAAGTGGACTCCCACTTTTTATCTCCCATGTTTCTCTCTCTTTTACTTTTTTCTTGGTGACTTCTTCTTTGTGATATAATACTTGGGAAAGAATATATTTGTGGCTGAAGATAGCTTTATACCATCCTGTCTATCAATTATATACCAATATAATGATGGAACGACTATAAAGCTTGAAACACGTGTACCGCGGAATCCTTTGTGTTCTGTTTTTATTTTTACGTTTTTAATTTATATATTTACATATATGACACGTAAAAGCACCCACTACACTTTCTGAGTGGTTGGAGTTAGGAAGGGCATCCAGCTGTAGAAACTCTGCCAAATTAGATTGGAGCCTGGTGTAGCCATCCGGTTGCACCAGTCCTCAGTCAAATCGCCCAACCCATGCTAGCATGGAAAGTGGACGTTAAACGATGATGATGATGATGATGATGATGATAGAATATCATGAACTTTTTATATGTATAATGCTCAATGCAATACAACTTTCCAGAAAGGTTTAAAAGAGGGGCAGAGAGCAGACATATAAGTCAAGTGAAGAAAGACAGCAATGAAGGCTAGGAGTATGTTCACAGTATACAGAATAAGACATAAGAATAAAGATGTGTGAACATTAGATGAGTCATAACGAATAAGAATCATGAGCACGTTAGGAGTAGTGTTAATGAAATTCAGGTAGCATGGGGTCTTTGAAGGATGCGGTCTCCTGACAGTTAAAAAGTGACATGGCAGTGTGTGTGTGTGTGTGTGTGTGCATATATGAACATATTATATGATGGACACTCCTGTCAAAGACGACATATGACTGTTCAGCTTTTGCTGAGCAATCTGCTCAAATGATTTGTTTATATTATTTACATTATTTACATTGGATGGTATAGACCAGTATGATTTGTTTATAGTGATCATATTACATGGTAAGTTTCCAACTTGTAGAAAAGCACTCAATCAGCTAAGAGAGTAAGGATAATGTAATAAAAACCACAAATCTTGTCAACTGCAGCTACCCAGGGTAACAATCTTGTTCTCAACTTTGAAAATGATGAAATAAATTCTTTTGACTCAGAACTCCTGGGTAGCTGTATTTAACGAGACTTGTAGTTTTTATTATAGCATTACATACATACATGTGTGTATGTGCATGTGTGTGTGTGTGTGTGTGTGTGTGTGTGTGTGTGTGTGTGT